>NC_142009.1:139578639-139721139 GCF_049901735.1 Notechis scutatus | reverse complement strand
TGCACCAGACCAGGCCTCATCCATCTCTTGGGAAGAGATGCTTTCTTTCTTGATTGGAATGAATTCTTTCCGAATGCCTTCTTTCTTATACTTTACACTTTTCTTTTCTTCAAAGATTGCACAAATCTTGCTGATGTATTCTAGTCAATCTTGATGGCTGAGACAGCCTTGATTTTTGCCTCTCTTCTCCAGACCAAAACTCAAAAGAACCTCCTCCACACTAATAAGTATTGATAATGTCCTCCATGCTCATAATGAATTCACTACTCAGCTCTGAAATCCTTTCCAATCACTTCTTGTCTCCTAGAGAAAAGTCATTCTAAAGGAAGGTAGAGGATACCCTTTTAGTATCTCATGTGTTTCAGCGGCTTTTATATGTCAGGAGTCACTTAGCAGTGAAATGGGTGGCATATAAATTTAATAAACAAACAAACAAACAAACTTTGAAAACTACTTGTTGCTGGTAGTTATTTTGTTCCTCCTGCATCTCATATGACAAGATCTTTGTCTATTTCAACAGAAATTATAAGTATTAATACAGGTTCAATCTTTCTCATCCTTTCACCAGGCAATTCTCATATTATTCATTCTATGTTTGCTTGGAAGTTCTTGTTCTAACCATGTTTTCATTTCAACCACTGATTTTTATATAATTTAGGCTGCTTAGGTGCAAGTTGCACTTCCATTGGCAGCTATCTCAGCTACAAGGATGGAGGAAACTGTGTACCTTGGATGGGTATTCAGATTAACAGAGTTGTAGGTCATCTACTCCAACCCCCTGCCCAAACAGGAGACCCTACACCATTTCTGACAAATGGCAATCCAGTCTCTTCTTGAAAGCTTCCAGTGATGAATCTCTCACAATTTCTGAAGGCAAGCTGTTCCATTGGTTGATTTGTTCTGACTGTCGGAATATTTCTCCTTATTTCTAGATTGAATCTCTCCTTGATCAGTTTCCACCCATTCCTTGTCTGGCTTTTGGGTGCTTTGGAAAATAGCTGGACCCTCTCCTCTTTGTGGCAGCCCCTCAAATATTGGAACACTGCTATCATGTCACCCCTAGTCCTTCTCCTCACTAGACTAGCCATGCCGATACTTACAACCATTCATTGTACATTTTAGTCTCCAGTCCCCTAATCATCTTGGTTGGGTCAATCCTAATTTCAGTTGCACAAGTGCAAAATTCAACTGAACGCGATCTTCTTGAATCCTTCCAAAGGTCATGAGTGTTTCTCATGATAACCAATTGATTATACTGCTTAACATTTTCATATCTTCCCTGTTTATTTGCTTGATATTTATGTTTAATTTATATGTTTGGTATTTCTATGACCTTTCTCAGGCATTTTCTTCCCGCGAGATGGAATCATGTAGGTATCTTTGCTAGAGGGAGCTTTTTCACTTCTGATAGGCTTCCTGAGTGATACAGAACATTTATTTCCAAATCTCAGAGAGCACCTATATACATAAAGTAGATTTTTTATTAGAGATGATTTCATATCTCTATTTATTTATTCCAAATGCATTGTGGAATGTCATAAGTGGCCACACTACCAGTGCCTCATATACTCCTCCAAATGGTAGGATTGGGAAGTATAAAATCATATCAATAAATATGTCCCTTCTACCTTTGAATGATGGCTAAATACAAGGCTACTTCTGTATAGGGATATCACTATAGATGCCCAGAGAGCAGTCTTAACATTATTTCTCCTATATAGCAAGGGAATCTCTATCTCTGCTTGCTTTCATAAAAATGACATTGGATTGTCAATACTTGGCATTTATTATTGCAGTTGTAATGTCCTGGGGACATGGGATCATCTTTTGTGATCCTCTGACAAGCAAAGTCAATCGGGAAGCCAGATTCATTTAACAATTGTTACTAATTTAATACCTGCAGGGATTAACAATTGTGGCAAAAATATCATAAAATAGGGCAAAACTCATTTAACCGCTGTTTTAGTTAGCAACAGAAATTTTGGGCTAAATTGTGGTCTTAAGTCAAGGACTACCTATAGTATAGATGTGACCTAATGCAATACCTCCAAATTCCATGTTGCATTCTAGGAGTGGTAATCCAAGCCAGTGTAATGTTTCCATTGATTTCAGTGTTGTGTTTTGTGTACAAAGAATTTACATAGGAATGGGAATAGTTTTACATGGATGCATGTAACAAAGTCTGGAATCTTTTGAACTCTTGGAGAATGTTCTCTCTTCTGCGCTTTGTGATTTTGCTTAAATATGAAGTCTATTTTCTTTTGATTTTGCATGGCTTTTAACACCAGCTGCTGTAAAAATCCCCCTAGAACTCCTGTGTAATAGAGTAAAGCTGAAAAATTATTTATGTTGTACACTGTTCTGTGTTCCAATCTGACATACTGAAGCCACTGGGAGAACGCTATGCCATGGACTCAATCAGTCTGTTTCTAATACTTCAATTGTAGGGTTTACTCTTTAGGGTACAAATATCCTGGCAATAGAATTGATGAAGTGTTTATGTGAAACAGAATTTACTGACTTTTTTTGGAAGACTATGTGTTTTAAAAATAAACATAAAAGTTAAGAAAACATATCCAGATTAATAATTACTTATGACGTCAGAGAGACTAAAACTTTAGCAGTTGTTGACCCAGCCAGTACTTCTATATATTTTATATTATTGCTTGGTATAACATTAAAAGCTGGATCACCTTCTCTTTTCAAGTATATATGAGGAAAAAAAGAAGGCTAATATATTTTACCTTGGTATCACACCATTACAAAAATAGATTTGTTTATAAATACAAACCTAGTGAGACATCTAGAAGTTTGAATCAGCCAGTAAGTCTCTTCTGAATATTCAAAATATCTGCACCCCATTTTTAATAGACATTCTATCAGGTGCACAAATTCATTGATTTGCTGTCATTTTTAGCCATTTGTGTATAACTTGGTTTTGTTGGCTCCAATTTCTTTGTAAAAAAAACAAGTACCTTTTTAGAAGCATTCATTTTCAGATCTCCGCTCTTCATAATGAACTCGGTTATAGAGGTGATGAGGGCACCGTTGGAAGACTTCAAAGACCAAGTTAAGGAGAGATTGTCATGGAGAAGATCTATTAATGTGGTCACTAGGGGTTAAAAAATCATTATGTACTTCTCAAGAAAGCTAGGTCTTCAAATAATGTGCTCATAATTATGAAAATTTGACCCCAGTTATTTATGCCTCAAATGAGAACTTTGGATTCGTGTGTTCTGTGATGCATTTGTTATTCATGGCATTCTCAGGAGTCTTTTCCAACATCAGAGTTTGAAAATATCAATAAACTTTCTATCCTGCTTTTTCAAAGTTAATTGTCTGCAAAATTCTGACCTTTGTAGGTATGGTATTATACATCACAATGTTTGATTCTGAATACATGGTTGTTATGCTAAGTGTTAGTTTGTGGTACATTTCTGGTCTGCTGATTCTTTTATTTCTGATAGTTGCTCATAAAAGAAAGATGCTGTCCACCACTGCAGTATCTTCATCGTCAATTGTGAGCTGGCTGCCGTATCTGCTGTCTTTACTATTATGTTGTCTTGAGATTCAGTATTAGTCCCATGTTTTCATTATACTTCTTGACTTTCATTATTAGAATTTGCAGATCAATTGCATTTTGAGCTACCAGAATAATGTCATCAGTATAGTAATTGAAATTTCTTATTCCAGTTTTAAGACCATACTCAACTTCTTCTAATCCAATTTCCGTCACTACGTAGTCAGTATAAGGGCCGAATAAATTCAGGAAGAGTATATCTCATTCCTTTGCTGAGCTAGTGATAATCTATTTCACCATGCTCTGTCTGAACTGTGGCTCCCTGGTCTGTGAATAGGTGTTACATGAGGACAATGAGATGATATGGAATTTCCATCTTCCTAAGCACATTCTACAGGTCTATCAGCATTGGAATTCTATTTCACCAATAAAACATTGATAAGAAATTCAACAGAAGGATTTTAATACAGAAATCTAGCTGTTTACCAAGTCAGACATCAAGAAGAAAACTACTGTCACTTCAAAAACAGGTAATATACTAGTTGTCATACATGGTTCTATATTTGGTACAGAACCAAATTTACTGCAGGTAGTCCTTGACTTAAAACCATGATTAAGCCCAAAAATAAAAAGCCCAAAGTATGGTTTGCCAATCGCACAGTGGCAGATAGGAAAACACTCCAGAGGGTTAACGTCATTGCCCAGAAGATCATTGGTTGCCCTCTCCCCTCTTTGGAAGAGCTTTATAGCTCCTGCTGCCTTAAGAAAGTTCAAAACATTCTTAAAGATCCATCTCATCCTGGGCAACCTTTTTTTTTTTGAACTATTACCATCTGGCAGATGGTACAGAATATTAAAAACAAGCACAAACAGGCTGAAAAACAGCTTCTATCCCAGAGCAGTAGCTCTTTTGAATTCTGCTGTATAGTGCAGTGTTGGTGTGGTGTCGGGGGTTTCCGGTTCAATGTGTGGAGTGTGAAGGATTGTGTTTGTGTTTATTTTCATGGTTATGATGTGCACTGAAGATGGTGTTTGATTTCATTGTATGAGGTGCAATGACAATAAACTAAACTAAACTAAATTTCTGTTGCTACATGAGACATTTGTTAACTGAATTTTGCCCCATATTAAGGCCTTTCATTTCACAGTTGTTATGTGAATCGTTTCAGTTGTTAAGTTAGTAACCTGGTTGTTAAGTGAATCGGGCTTCCCCATAGACTTGGCTTGTCAGAAGTTTGCAAAAGGTGATCACATGACCCCGGGACACTGCAATACAGTAGTCATAAATATGAGAAATCAGTTGCAAAGTGTTTGAATTTTGACTACGGGGATGCTGCAACAGTCATAAATGTGAAAAATGATCCTAAGTCACTGTTTTCAATGCTGTTGTAACTTCAAATGGTCGCTAAAGGAACTGTTGTAAGTCGAGGATTACCTGTATGTTCTACTAAATACATTTTGCAAAGTGTACTTCGATCCTCCTCCTGTCTCATGGCTCCCTAACATTATATGGGCTATTAGATTTGGAAAGACTCTACCTCTCTCCATGTGCTTCATGTTCCCCTCCTGCCTATCTTTTAATGGCATTTATTTATTGTTTTACTATTTTAACATGTACTAATTTTAATGTTTGTAAGCCACCCAGAGTTGTCTCTGATGAATAAATAAAATAAATGAATAAATCAATTAAGTAAATAAATATTGGTATGCTTAAGGGTTGTTCACATAACAATCTGTGGAAATTTAAGGCTGATTCATATGTGATGCATATTTTCTTATCTCTTGATTTTCAACTTTTTAAAACTTGCTAGCTGCTTCTTAAGTTGATTTTTCCCCTTTTAAAATAGTGTTAGACACAACAGAAGATGGCCATGAAAGCAATCAATTCATTCTGTGATTTCCAAGCATGTGTGCCTTGGCCTACAATTCCAAGGCATTCTGGAAAAAAAATTGATTGAGTTTTTAAAATAATTATGAGTAATTACAATAATTATGATTAAAATGAGTGTGCCTTTCCAAAATGGAGCATATCTAGAAACATATCTTTTTATTCAGAATGAAATTCCTGTCATTTACAGTGAAAGACAGTCAGTTTGATCTAATGGTTAAGGTGCTAGATTAGAGAGCCGGAGACTCTGAGTTCTAATCTAACCTTAGCCATGAAAGCCAGTTGAATGACCTTGGGCCAGTCAACATCTCTCAGCCCAACCCACCTCACAGAGATGTTGTTGTGGGGAAAATAGAAGGAGCAAGTTGTATTGGATATGTTCACTGCCTTGAGTTAAGAAATAAAGGAAGAACTCAAGTAGCAGGTAATAAAAAATACCTGTACTTCAGATACCCTGGTACTGGTCATCACAGGTAGTACTAAAACACAAAACACAAATGTGGGTATCAAGCAGTTGCCTTTATGTTTATGTAAAAGTTGCTTCTATAAACCAAGAGCTGCTTTTCTATAAGTTTCTTGAACTCATAGGTTTCTTACATGCTTGCTGTGACATTGGAGATTTCAAAATACGTCAGATAATGCAAAATCTCAACATCCTGTTTCAAATCCTTACTAACTGATGGCAGGATTGGGTAGTATGGAAGCATGCAGCTTTGTCTCCCTTGTACATTTAAAAAGCATGGTCGTAGTGAAACAGGAGTAGAAAATCAAAAGCAGATGCCCTATTGCAGCGAGACAGCCATTTGCTGAAATGGTATAGGGTTTCCTGTTTGAGCAGTAGGGTTGGACTAGAAGACCTTCAAGATCCCTTCCAACTCTATTTTAGATATATGTATACCCCCAACCTTTTGGGCATCACCATGGACCGGAGGAGAAAGGGTTTTTTTGCAGACCAGTGGTTGGGCCTTGGTTTCGTGTGCTGCCTGCATCCTGCTTTGATTGTTTGCACAGCACGGTTTTTGGCATGCCGCAGACAAGTGCTGGTCCATGGACCAGTGGTTGGGGACCCCTGCCCTATGACATCTAGGGCATAGCATTTCAAATGTATCCTAGTAAGTATGATTATATGGTTAGTCATAGGGTAAAATCCTTTACTTCTTTGTGCTTTGATGAGACTTGGATTAATTTATTTACAGAAGTAGTCTCATAAGATTTAGGGATACCTACTTCTCTGGATTTGATCCTTAGGGGGGATTTTGGCTCATTATTGCTTATTTGAATTTCCTGTGTACTGTACTTTTGCTCCAGAATAAAAATGTTGATTATGAATCTCCGTATGCCTTGTTGAAAGCATTCTGGGCATTGCATCACGGACCCAGCTTTTCCCAAAGAGAGTTGCAAATCCACGTAGAACCTCCAACTGCTGGATTTTGTATTTGTATTTTGGAACTTGCTGAAAGACATACAAGGTCATATGCAGCAAGGAAGTTCCCTGTTGATTGTACATTGGAGAAAGGCTAAGAGTATGGAAAATCTTACCCTAAGAAAACATGCACCAAGTACAGCCACTTAGGATGGTAGGATATGAATAATTAGGACAGAGGACGGGCCCTCTTTCTTCTCTGTCCAAGTTTGTTCCCCTTCGGGAACTTACTCTAGTGAACAGATGTTGATGAATGCTAAACTACACTGTGTGATTCCAGAGAATAAGAGTTAAAGCTGCCTAATGTGTAGTGTGGTTCTAGTTCCATTGCATGTGTTGCCAACTGATCCTATTGGGGAGGATAACAAATCTGATAAAAATCAAAATTGTGTTTGCTATAAGCATCCATTTTTGTTTTAAAACTTTTACCAAAGCAAATGCTGGGAAGGCAGGGTTAGAACAAAGAAATGGGTGGAGTCATAGTAAAAAGTCATACTATATGCAACTAATGTCACTTCTGTCACATTAAAACTGTCACATTAAAACCAATATTGTGGTCAATTTTGCAGAGGCTTTTGGAAGGGAGCTGTCTACGTATTTTATGGAGAATATGAGATTTTGCACTTCTGGTCTAAAAAATACATCAAACTATTTCTGTGTGTCATATTTGTGTAAGCGTCCTTTTGAGTCGGCGTTGACTCCTGCTGAATCCCTGGACAAGCTTTGGCAGTTTTCTTGGTAAGGTTTCAGATATGGTTTGCCATTGCCTTCTTCTAAGTAGTGAAAGAGAGTGACTGGCCTAAGGTCAACCAGCCAACTTCATATCTCAAACAGGATTAGAACTCCTGGTCTCCTGGTTTCTAGCCAGGTGCCTTAACTGTTGTGAATCAATAAAAAGTAACTAAGCCCAAATGCAAAGCGGGTTTTGAAAGCCTGCACACCTGATTGGTCCTTAAACAACGAACAAGGATTAGTCCATAACAAGTCCCTGATTGGCCAATATTAGGACACTTCTTATTGGGTTTTGTTGAACTTGTTGCACATATTATTGGTTAATAGGGTAGCAGCCAACCCTATAAAGGGTTACTGCTGCCCATAGCCTTGCTCTGTTCTGTTCTATCTACTGTTATTAAAGAGTTGAAGTCACTGGTCAGATGTCTGGTCTCCATTATTCTCCAAACTTAACACTGGCGACGAAGGTGGGATGCGGAGACCGAAGAGCTGACTGATCTACAGAGCAACCGACAGAGCACGTGGTCAAACACGCACTATCAATGGCAACATGGCCAGCGGTGCCATACCACCCGCTCCATTCGACCCAGAAACCGAAGACTGGGAGTCGTACATGGATAGGTTCCAGATGTTTCTGGAGACCAACAACTTGAAAGATGCAACAGCCAGCAAAAAAGAGCTGTATTTCTAACCCACTGCGGGCCTACCGTGTTTAAAATGGCAAAATCACTTGCCAAGCCAGCCGAGTAAAAGCGATGGACTGGGACGTCCTCGAGCCTTTGCTACGGGCCCCTCACGCGCCCACCGTGCCAACCTTAGTCAGAAGGCACGAATTTTACCAGAGGGTCCAGCGGAAAGGCGAAAGCCTTGCCAACTACGTCGCAGACCTCCGAAACCTTGGAGGCCTCTGCGGATTCTCTAACTTAGAAGAAGCCCTCCGAGACCGCCTAGTTCTGGGCCTAGAAGACTGCACGATCCAGAGCAAAATCATGGCTAAGGGGACATCAGCCTCACCGATGCCCTTAAAAAGCCACTGCGGCAGAAGCAACCAAGAAGTCGGCAGCCCGAATACACCGCACCAGCGCACCGCTACGTCAACTCGCCAATGATACCTCGCCTCGCTCAGAGAGACACCGGTATCGACTCACCACGAAGACCTAGAATCCCCGTCAGAAAGTGATGAGGAAGAGGTCAACCGACTCCGAACTGAGCGAGACCAGTTCACACAACGCTCACTTCGACCTTGTGCAGGATGTGGAGCGAATCACCCACGATCCGGCTGCAAATTCCTCAACGCACTCTGCCGCGTTTGCGAGAAAGAGGTCACATCACAAAGGTTTGCAGAAGCAAACAAAACTCCAACTCCAAACCCCGACAGGCCGAATGCCAGTCTTCAGGATTCATCGGCACACCCGAGACAAACTGAATCACCAATGGGGAAGCCACTCCTACAGAAACAAACCGTCCACCACTTCCACCAGGTGGGAAGAAACCAGACGGGAAGAGACCCACCAGACAATTACCATAGGCCACGCTACATCCCTAGATGCCGGGAAAATCAGAGTGAAGGTCGCTATCAAAAACAAACCTTGTGTAATGGAGGTGGACTCAGGATCATCCCTCTCGATGGTGTCCTGGAAGACGCTCCAACAGTTCGTTCCGACGATTCGCCGCCAAGACCTCAACCCTCAAAGGGTTATACTCAAAGATTACCAGGGTAACCGAATTCCCGTTGTCGGGTCCCGCCGATTCAGGTCTCTTTCAAGGACCGCACCGTCGCACTGCCACTGACTGTCGTTGACCGTGACCGGCCTAGTCTTCTAGGCCTGCAATGGTTCAGACCGCTCGGAATCACTGTAGCGGAGTCCACCGTGCCGAGAGCAACGATTGGGAGGAAGCCCTCGTGCAAGAATTCCAAGACGTTTTGCGAATGGACTAGGCAAGTACAAGGGACCCGATCTCATTTAACTTGAACCCTGAGGTAGCACCCATCCGCCTTAAGCGCGTCGGGTGCCGTTCGCCCTGAAACCTAAAATCGACGAACAACTCGATAAGCTAATAGCACAGGGCGTGCTGGAACCCACCGACCATGCCGGGTGGGAAACCCCAATAGTGACGCCTATCAAGCCTGATGGGTCACTGAGAATTTGCGGAGACTACCGGGCCACCTAAACCACGCACTTCAACAAAGTGGAACACCTACTCCATTCCTGGGCGGCGGGAAAGTTTTTCGCTAAATTAGACCTAGCGCAGGCGTATCAACAATTGCCTGTAGATCCGGCCACCGCAGAGGCGCAAACTATCGTCACGCATAGGGGCGCATTTAAATGCAACCGGCTCCAGTTCGGGGTGAGCGTCGCTCAGGAATCTTTCAGAGCTTAATGGAAAGGCTGTTACAAGGAATAAGAGGGGTCGTACCGTATTTCGACGATGTACTCATCGCCGCCCCTAACAGAGACATTCTAGAAAAATGACTCGAATGGTCTTACAAAGGTTCCAAGACGCCGGCCTCAAAGTCAAAAAAATAAATGCCAGTTATGTACTGAAAGGGTGGAATTCTTGGGATACCTCCTGGACAGTCAGGAATCCATCCCACTGAGGACAAATTAAAGGCAATTAAGAAGGCCCCCACTCCAAGGAACAAGGCAGATCTACAGGCGTTCCTTGGACTTATCAATTCTATAATGTCTTTTTACCCAATAAAGCAACAGTAGCTGAACCATTACATAGACTCTTAGACAAAAAAGCAACGTGGGTTTGGGAACAACGTGAACAATACGCTTTCAACAAGTAAAGAAATTGCTAACTTCTGATTCTGTACTTATGCAGTACAACGAGACTCTGCCGTTAACTATTACCTGTGACACCTCACCTTTTGGGGTTGGAGCAATCCTGGCCCACGTATTACCAAACGGAGCAGAAGCTCCCGTCGCGTTTTTTGCGAACTTTAGCTAAAGCTGAAGCGAAATTATAGTCAGCTTGATAAAAAGCTTTAGCTATTGTGGCTGCAGTTAAACGATTTCATGAATATGTGTATGGGCGTGCGTTTACAATAATTACTGATCATAAACCACTACTGGGGATTTTGCGGGTAATAAACCAACCCGTATATATTGTCCCCCAGAATGACCCGCTGGTCTGAATTCTTGGCGGCGTACAACTACACTTTGCAACACCGCCGGGAAATCAATTCTCCACGCTAATGCATTGAGCAGAACACCACTCCCAGAATCGGTTGAAGATCCAGCCCCAACCATCACAACGCTGCAAATTGAGACTCTACACGCGCCGCCATTGACGGCGAGAGACATTGCTCTCGAAACAAAGCGAGATCCGGTCCTGCAACACATCCTACGCTGGGTTGAACGTGGTTGGCCAACAGAACAACTATCACCTGAATGGGCGCCTTTCAAAGCCCGCCAAACCGAACTGTTTTCCCAAAGGGCTGCATCTTGTGGGGCGATAAGTCGTAATCCCGGGCAAACTGCAGCGAACTGTTTTAGCAGTATTGCACGACGGACATCCGGGCATCGTGCGGATGAAAGCACTCGCACGGAGCTATGCCTGGTGGCCGGGAATCGACAAAAGAATCGAGGCCTGGGTCGCTACTTGTCAACGTTGCCAGGGCGTCAGCAACGCCCCACCTAAAGCAAGCCCAACCGAATGGGAAACTCCGAGGGGACCATGGTCCCGTATTCATATTGACTTTGCGGGGCCTACAAAAGGGCACACTTTCCTTATTACAGTCGACGCCTATTCAAATTGGCTCGAGATCCATCGAATGAACACTACTACAACAGACTCAGTTATCAACAAATTAAACAGACTATTTGCCACACATGGTTTTCCGGACGTTCTGGTTTCAGATAACGGCCCACAGTTCACACATTACCATTTTAACAATATCTTGCTGACCGGGGCATCCGCCATGCGCTAACCTCGCCCGCGCACCCTGCGGCGAATGGACGATGCAGAGCGCATGGTACAGTTTGTAAAAAGACCCTCCACAAAAATGGAATTCGGCGACATCGATGAAAAAATCAATCGAATTTTATTGTTGCAGCACATCACGCCCACAGCGTTTCCAACAAAACGCCCGCCGAACTTCTCATGGGGCGGAAGCTACGATCGCACCTTGACCGGCTCTACCCCGCATACGCACCCGAAAAGCCTTTCGGATCCAGCAGCAAATGCCGGGAATTTAAGGTAGGTGATTTAATCTTTGCCAAAAACTTCTCCGGCGACCCTTTATGGATACCCGCAACCGTCACCCACCTCACAGGGCCTAGATCTTACCGCCTGCTAACAGACGATGGGAGGGTGTGGAAACGCCACATAGACCAACTCCGTTCGAGATTACCACCCAGCGCCCATGGCTCCCGGGTTCACCAACTGAAGGGGAGGAAATATCGAGGAAATTGACTTCGATATGACAGATAGCAGGCCAACGGAAACCCTACGGCCCAGCGAAGTACCGGGAATCAAAGCAGGGAGGAGTTGACTTTCCCATGGGACGTGAACACGGGGAAACCGAACTGCGAAACCCTGAAGAAACACTGATTGGTGGGGACAACCACGAAAGCAGCACGGAATTTCCGTGCAGCGAAACGGAGCTTAACAGAGATCATCCAAACGCTCCACCGGAACCGGACTTTAGGCCAAACCCGGTGGAACCACGAGAATCATCCAGACAGACCAAGCGGTCTGTCTATCTTGAGGATTTTGTTACAGCTCCTCAAATGGAGCCCAAGGGGAGGGGTGTTGTGAATCAATAAAAGTAACTTGGCCCAAATGCAAAGCGGGTTTTGAAAGCCTGCACACCTGATTGGTCCTTAAACAACGAACAAGGATTGGTCCATAACAAGTCCCTGATTGGCCAATATTAGGACACTTCTTATTGGGTATTAGTTGAACTTGTTGCACATATTATTGGTTAATAGGGTAGCAGCCAACCCTATAAAAGGGTTACTGCTGCCCATAGCCTTGCTCTGTTCTGTTCTATCTACTGTTATTAAAGAGTTGAAGTCACTGGTCAGATGTCTGGTCTCCATTATTCTCCAAACTTAACATTAACCACTACATCAAACAGACTCTCTGATATTTTATCACTACTCTTATTAATGGCATAATGCTGAATTGGTTGTAGATTGGATAAATGATAGATCTAAAAATTACAAATCAAAAGATAAGTATGGTAACCTCTTCTGTTGTTTGTGTCAAAGGGGCTTTTCTTTATTTTTCTCTATTTAGAAATCATGGCTGGCATATAGGGACATAATTTTTGGACTCTGCTTGAGTAATCTCCTTCCACTTTAAGGGTAATGGCACAGCCAGGGATAAATAGGTGCAGGAAAAATACAAGGAGTGTCATTTCCTGGAACAGATAAGGCAGACAAGGCTTGCATTGAGCTGTGGCATAAACATCAGCTGCTGATCTCATACTTCTGTTGTATCCCCATGACTTAGACTTCTTCCTGTCCTCAGCTTATGTCTAAAACTGACTTCAAATGTCATTAGCTCTCCCAGTATTAAAATGGTGCCTTCTCTTTTATTTTGATAGAAACCCAGGCCAGCTCCAAAGATGTTGTCCACTCTTTGCTCCAAAGTAAACCTTGTGTGCTTTACAGACTATTCTGTTGTCAGGATAGACAGGTGACCGTAAGGTGGATTTTTTTCAAACTGGCTTCTGTGAGGATTTGAAGAGGTTCTACAGTTAGGGTGGGGGGAGAGACCTACACAGGGGACACAGAGGGTTTTTCTCCCTTTAGTCTCTCACAGAAAGTTGTTCTCCCTTCATCTGTGAGGAAAAAACTCTTCTCAAGGACTAGGAGAGGAAAAAAAAAATTTCTGTGAAGGATTAAAAATTCTCCATATCTTACAGAATGTTTTTCTTCCCTAGTTTCTTGTGGAGAGTTTTTATTTAAGTACTAAAGGGGAGGGGAAATCCCTCCACAAGGGAGCAGGGAGAGGGTGGAAATAATATATAGTACACTGTGGCAAGATTTTTTAAAAAACCATTAGTATTAACGTACAGTGGGAATCATGGGGCTTGCCATCTGACGTTCAAGAGCCTCACCCCTTTAGATCAGGGGTTCCAGGAATTTTGCCTTTCATGAACAAATTCCACCACCTCAAAACCTCTGCTCCAAGGGATGAAGAAGAACTCAAAGTTTTCTCCCACAATTTACAATAAAAGGAAAATCCAGGACGGAAAGCTTGGTCTGTTCCCTTCCACCTGCTCCCTAGGCTGGGAGTATCTGAGAGAGCTATCTATATGAGATTCCCTTGGTATGTCCGTACCAACTTTTACCATATCCTATTTTGGGGGTGGCAACATCAGAGTTGCCTGGTCTTGGGGAATCTTAGGCAATCTCCATGCTGTGAGGATTGCCTTATTTCTCTTGTTGAGATCAGACTCTGGGATCTTCTATAGAAAAATCCAATAGCTCCTCGATTGATCTTTCAATGAGCCAAAGACTGGTGGAGCTAAACATTCAAGCACATTATAATGCAATAGTTTTTAAACTGCAGGTTTTGGAGCTATTTGGAATTGCTTGTTTTTGAGTTGAGGATCCAGTTTTGGGCTGAGACGCTTCTGTAAAACAAGAAAGTCTCTCAAGGTTGTGGGAGGGGAGATATTGTGTGGGAAATGACATTATATGAGACCGGGAAAAAGGATAACAGTTATATTAAAACAGTCTTACAACACCGGTTCTTAGAGCACATTCCTTATGTGATACCATGTCCCACCCTCCCAAAAAACTTAAAAATGATTCATTTGAACTGCATTATGAACATGTTAAGTAATCTTAGCATTGAATGATTCCTGAAGCCAAAATAGAGTTTCTCGTCTGCCTCCCTCACCATGGTAAAATGTTTTGAGGGAATAAATTTTGGACAATGGCTCTTAGATTTATGGGGAGTGTAGTAACGGGTTTATAACTGCATGAATCATCTGGACTGCTCAGTTCACCACATGCCTTAATAAAACTTTCATTTTAATAAAACAAAGTTAAGGCAAATATTCCCAGAGTCTGCCTTGACATTCCTTATACATTAACCTGACTCAGGAAATTATTCCTATATATTTTACAGCAGCTATAGTAGATTTGGGATCAGGATTAGAAAATACTGACTACTGTGACATTGAGCAGAACTCCTGTGGGTATGGGGATTAACTGTTGAGCAGGCCAAATGAGATAAGCCCCCAAGATGCACAATGTTTATGTGTCCTGTATTCTCGGCTGGTTCTTATCCTCCTCATGCATTTAGGTTTCAAATAATATCCATAGCTGTACAAGCAGAAGAATGCTTCCACACCTTTAGGAAACTGCTGTCTGCTGATTTTTCATTCATTTTCATTCTGCATTAATACTCTCTAATGTGCTGGATTGAGACAGGGATCTAGTCTAAAATGGGGAACCTGGGACTTTTTGCAGATATGTTTGGGCTCTTCCAGCTGCTGCAGGAAGTGCTTTGTGAAGAACCTCAAGAAGGTAAGGGAGAGCACATTGTGATGTCCAATTTTACATATATTACATATATTATTAGAATAACAGAGTTGGAAGTGACATTGGAGGGTTTCTAGTATAACGCCCCCCCTCAGGCAGGAAACCCTAAACCATTTTAGATAAATGGTTGTCCAATCTCTTCTTAAAAACCTCCAGTGTTGACACACCCACAACTTCTGGAGGCAAGTTGTTCCACTGATTAATTGTTCTAGCTGTCAGGAAATTCCTCCTTAGTTCTAGTTTGCTTCTCTCCTTGATTTCATCCATTGTTTCTTGGCCTGCCTTCAGATGCTTTGGAAAATAGGTTGACTCCTTCTTCTTTGTGGCAGTCTTTTAGCTCTTGGAATACTGCTATCATGTCACTCCTAGTCCTTCTTTTCATTAAACTAGACATATCAATTAATACACACATATCTACTCTCAGATACAAAGTTTTATTGAGTGTCAAATAAGCTCATCCACTTTTCAGTGGAAGGACTAGAGAATAGTCAGTATCAATGTTTGTAAAATAGGTTGGAAGCAACATGGTTTCATTTCCGCAGCTTTCCTGGATATGGTGTTAAAATGGCAGGTGGTGATAACAACAGCCTCATCCTAGAAATCTCACTTTATTGGAGCATCACCAGATAGAGTCAGTATGGTGTAGTGGTTAAAGTGCTGCTTGACTAAGACAGGAATGCCCACTCTCAACCATGGAAGCCAAACATGGAAGGAGGGAATGCTAAGTACATCAGTTTGAGCTCTTATAGGAAAAATGGGGTACAAATATAATAAAGAACAATCAGAGAAAGAGATTATGGCCATTCCTTCCCTCAATTTAATCTAACAGAAGTAGAAATTCAAAAAAGTAAAGTACTTAAGTCCTGAATCTTTAAGCACAATCTTACATTTGTCCAAACTCTGTCCTAATCTTTGTTCTAATCTGTTTCTGGTTCTCATGTGTTTAATAAATAAATACAAATAAATTATTCCTGTTGTACATTAAATTAAATTTGTATCTAAATGCAACTATGAATATACTATGAATATATATTTGAAAAGATTCTTATAAAATGCACATTTCTAAATAATGCTTTTGTTCTGGTTCTTTGTGATTTAAGGTATATTGTTTTTCTACTACTGTCACTAACTGCTGCTTCAAGTTCTTTTAAGCTCGTGGTTGTATTGTAAGCAATGGGGTCTCTCTTCTTGTCCAACACCTTCTGGAAGTGATGGAAGCAAGAATACTTGTCCACCTTACAAGACCACCATAAATGGAAGACCAACAAACCGAATCTCGAAGAAAGGGATCTTGTCTTGTTGAAGGACAAGGTTGTGCATCGGAACTCGTGGCACCAAGTCCTACCCAGCTCTGGTGGACTAGTCTGCCAAGTCGAGGTCCAGATCATGAAGCCACAAGTGTCCTGCCGTGACCTGTAGACTTTCACCAAGAAGCTCTACACCAGGCCGGTCACCGATCTAATGTTGCTGCTGAGAAAGACTGAACTTGAAGAACCTCAAGCTTTGCATGCTTCGTATCTATCTCATTTTTTCATTGTTTGATGCTACATTACTATTTACTCATTTATTTTAGTTATTAGTTAGCCAGTAGTGGAATTATAATTCCAGGCAGGGAGTGTGCTGGTTGGAGTGGATATTTAGTTTAGGAATGAGAGCTGCCCCTTTAAGGAAATGCTTCATGGGAAATGTAGTTCATGCCATGGGGTCACTTCTGTAATCCTGATTGGCCACTGGGTTAATCTCTGGTTGGGCTAGGGGAGTGTTTTGTCATTCCTGCACGGATCCCACCACCAGGCAGGAGATTTCTTTTTGCTCTTAAGCCATGGGATAGAGACCACCTGTTAGGAATGTAAGTCACCTAACAGCTATTTGGGTTGGACAATATATAAACCAGGATAGACATTTTAATACTGTCTCTTTAAGAGAATCCTAAAAGTGTAATTGGGTGTGGTTTCTCAAACAGCCATAAGATGGAGCCAGAGTTTTAGTCTCAGAAGAGAGTGTGAGTGAGTCTCTGTTTTTCCTTCTGTTGGAGAGTATTGCCGTTCCTCCTAATTGACTGCTATTCTTGGATTTGATATAAGTCTGATACTGAACTGTTTTTGACACTGGACTTTGTTATTGGATTATCCCTGGACTGAAAACTGACTGACTTACCTGTGAATGACTTTGGACTGCTTATTTTGAACTTTACTTAAACCTTTATTGAAAGTAAAAAACCTACATTTACTGTACAGTGTATCTGTGTGCTGTGTGTGTATTATTCAAACACTTCTCTCACTACGTCTTCCTGTATGCGCTCATTCTCCTAACGGGGAATTACCTCAACACCACTTTTTCACACTATTGAGGCAAAGTTGGACATTGGAAGAACTTCTACATGACTGTAAGTTATGATTGATGGTACCTAATGAATACAATAAACTAATTTGTAGTGTTTAACTACTAGTCCCGAGCTCCTTAAAGTATTCAGGAGCACGGGGCAAGAAGGTGTCAGCCTCTCTTCTCTTTGACATATTTTTAAATTGCCTTCAATTTTCCAGTTACTGAGGTCTTCTCCAATGATTTTTCCTCTTACATTATTGAGTTTTATGATTAGTTATTCCAGTAAGCAGTAAAGCGATTCCTTTATTTAATATTATTTGTTCTTATGCTTGCTTCCTGATGATGATACATATTCTTCAATAGGTAGATAAGGTGACTCGGTGCACTCATTTTTATTTTTACTTTTTAAAAAATTATCCACAATTTATTGCGGTCAAAAGCTTAATATAAAATAACATGATAGGTTGACTCAACCTTCCATCTTTCCAAGGTCGATAAAATGAGGACACAGATTGTTGGGGGCAATATGCTAACTCTGTAAACCACTTAGAGAGGGCTGTAAAGTACTGTGAAGCAGTATATAAATCTAAGTGCTATTGCTATAATCAATAAAGTTAAAAAAATATTTTTGAGGATATTTTTTTTTTTCATTTTTCAACATGATGTCAATTTTTTTCTGAATTCAACTTGCATATCTGGCAGTTTTGCTTCACTGCCTTGTTGAAGCACAATCCTGAGCATTATCTTCTTAGCATGTGAGATAAGTGCAGTTGTTTGCAGTTTGAACATTCCTTAGCATTGCCCTTTTTTATATTGGAAAATTAAACGATCACTCCCAATCTCTTGGCCACCGCTGCATTTTCCACAGCTGCTTTCAGTCAGCAAGTGGCACTTTCACTGCATACACTAAGCTGTTTGGCTGGTATTTCATCATTTCCTGCAGCTTTGTTGTGAGTATTATAGCATATTCTAGGGTCTGTTTAACAAAATGCCTGGATGTAATTCAATGATTAAATCTTTATACTGTACATGTTGCTAGTTTTGGAGGGGTTTTGTACAGTTCTTCCATGTATTCACACCCTCTCTTTTGCATGTCTTCTTTCTCTGATAGAATTTTGCCTTCTTTATCTTGTAGCATGGCCATCTTTGCATAAAAGAGTCCCTTGATTTCTTTAACTGTCTTAAGCAATTCTCTTGTCTTTCCCATTTGATTCTGATCCTCAGTTTCATGCATTGTGTGTTTAGATATAATGCCTCATGTTTTGCTCTTCTCTACAGCTTAGTGTATATTCACACAAATTCCTGTCACTGTTGTCTTTCCTCTCTAGCTACTTTTTTTTAATAAACTTTATTCAGTTTTTCCAACAATTTAAAAACATAAAAAAATCAACATTGAAGACGTCATTAACATTTCTTAATGATATTCCTATACTTAATTTTCTATTGCACTATGATTATTACATATTGTTTTTTCTGTTAATTCTCTATTCCTTACTCCTTACCTATATCACTTGTTACATAATGCATTTTATATTAATTCTACATTCAGTACATATAGCTTCATATTATTTAATTAGTTACAGTATTACTTTTCTTTCTATTGTCAAACTATATATACCAGGAGTCCCAGACTTTTAACATATTGACAGACTGTCATTAACCTTCCTTTGCATTTTCATTTTGGGATATTTTTGTTTGCTTTCTCTGTAATTCAGTCACAGTGTTAATTCAGTGTTCTTCAGGCACTCTATTTATTAGTCTAATCCATTTAATCTGGTCTTTAGTTTCACCACATAACCATATTAAATACTGCTGAGTTCTCAGCTTGGGCTGTAAAGCAGTGGTCCCCAACCTTTTTTGTACCACGGCCGGGTACAAATGATCCACGGACCGGTACCGGCATCAGCACGCACGACCAAGTCAAGGCGAGCCGAGCAACCGGCCAGCCAGCCATCCCCCACTTCTCCCCGCCACCTTCAACTCCTCCTTTGTACCTTTTGCGGTTGCTGGGCTTTTCAGGCTCTTTCTTAATCTCCTCCTGAGTAACGCGAGACTCCACCGCCATCGGGACGGCTCTTTGTTCGAAGCCGCCCCCCCCCTTCGACGAAACTAAGGCGCGAGGATTCCTTCAGCACCCAAACGCCGCTTTCCAACCAACAACAAGCTCACCCGGAAGCACTTTCTCAAGCGCCGTCGAAACAAGATGGCGGCGCCCAAGCAAAATAGGTGGCCCGGTACAAAATGATCCACGGACCAGTACCGGTCCGGGGCCCGGTGGTTGGGGACCCCTGCTGTAAAGCACTATGAAGCAGTATGTAAGTCTAAGTGCTATTGCTATTATTTTGTTTCATTGTTTGATTGAAGTTGCAAGCAGGAAATGATCATCGGAGCCTAAGTCAGCCCAAGTCTTGCTTTGCCAATTGATCATAGCTCTTCCATCTTTGTTTGGGTAGAATATATTGGATTTGATTTTGGTGTTGCCCATCTCCGTGAATAGAGGCATCTTTTAGTCCTTTGGGAAAAGGTATTCCCTATAAACAATGAATTTTTTTCAGGGGGAGAGGAGTCTACAGAGTATCTTCCACTTCCTTTTGTGCACCAAATATTCCCATTATTTTAGATTCTATTTTACTTTCAGCTACAGTATGAAGTCTTTTATTTCTGACATTGTGTCAGCAAAGTACCATAAATCATAATAGAACTCCTAAGTTCTTCCTTTGTATTTTAATTGGAAAAAAGGCATGGAGCCCTCTAAAGTAGATTAGACATTCTGGGTTGGAGATCAGTCTGCCTCTTGGAGTCATAGGTACTCCATCACTGGCGATTTTCAAGAAAAAAAAGTTTGACATCCATTGATTTGGGATTGTATGACTTGTACCCATTCATTGCCTTTGCCATCTTTTTTTTGAGGGTCACCCATTTCTAGGATATTCCTGTCCACATTAGATCAGTGAAGTAACCCAGGCCAGTCTAGTCCAATTCAATGATTTCCAGAATGTCAATCCTGATGTTTCTGTTCTGACATCATTTGCCTTGATTCAAAGTTCTAATAGTCCACATACCAATGGTATTCATATCTTTACAAGACTGAACAACTGAACGCAGCTGGATATGTGTGTGTTTCAGCTTTAATTCAGCAACATCATAGGCAACAATCTATTCACATGCTGTTTGCATTTTCCTAGTAGCTTGTGAGAGTTTTATTTCTCTCTTTGTAAAGCTGAGAACTAGACAACTAAGTAAAATGTTGGATGTTACTGCTTTCCAGAAATGCTGCAGAAATAACTCTCATTTCTAATTATATGAAGCCAAAAGGAAGAAAAAGATCATAGGGAACAAATAAAAATCCAGTGATAGATCCCAGTCATAGGCAATCCTGGAAGAGAACGCAGTCATAAAAAATTATCCAGTTGTTTTCAACTATCATTAGCCACAATTTTAGCAAAGCCAGTGTCAAAAGATCATGAGCATTGCAGCCCAAAACTTCTGGAATAGCTCACTGTTCCAACAGAAATCATGCAGCGTAGTTTCAACTTTGTCTCCTGTTTCTTGATCCTTTCAGTCAGTAAAAATATCATTACTGTCCTCTAAAAATATACCATAGTATCACACTTCCCACTCTCCAAGATTATTTTCTGCAGTCCTGAGAGAAATATGGTTTTACCTAAAGATACTTGGTAATATAGTTGAGATATCATAAGCTGTGGCACATTTCATTATTTGTTCCCTATCAGAAAGAAGCTTAACATTCATCAAAATCTATGGAATAAATGGGTCATTGTGAATGACGGCCGTTTGCCTGGGCCTTGCATCACATTGCTTAATCTGGCCTACGGCCTAGGTAAAGACACACGGATTATAAAGAAAACACTTCCCTCAGAATGCAGTGTGAAAAGTTGTAAAACATAATCTTTGTCCACAGATCGTGTATTTGTTAAGGAATGTTAAACAAGCGTGGTAACATTTTAACTGCTTTTCTGCCCTGTCTTACTCTCTCTTCCTTTATGCCAACTGCGTTCCATGTACAAAAAACATATTTTCCTGAGTACAGTAATAGGAAGAGAATAAGGCTATAAAGAAGCCTCAGCAATGCTTGTGAATGCTAGTAATGCTTAAGGCAGGGGTGTCCCCAGCAAAGCTGGCTGGGGAATTCTGGGAGTTGAAGTCCTCCAGGCTTAACGTTACCAAGGTTGGACACCCCTGCCTTAAGGCAACAGGCTAAAAATTAAGAGACTGGGAGCTATAGTTCCACCTTATGCATGAAAGCTGGCTAGATGACTTTGGTCCAGTCATTTTTTTTCTCTCAGCCTAGCTCACCTCACAAGGTTGTTGTTGTGGGGAAAATGGGTGAAGGATTAGGTATACTCGCTGCCTTGAGTTTCTTGTAAAATAATAAAGGTGGGATTTAAAAAAAATCTTAAGCAAAAGGTACTGAAGTCAACAACTTTGCTCAGGTGGACACCAATCAAAGGTCCAGAGTTAGGAACTGAACAACCATTAGGTTCGTCAGACGGGACTTAATTTTGTCCATCCACTCCTACTGATGACATCATTCAGCTAGACTCCTGGGCGCAATGTTTGCTATTTGGCTTCCATTTCTAGTTCTGGAATGTAACCTAAAAAACCATTTTTCTCTGTCATTTGTTCCATCCAGACAAATGGAGGGAAGAAATCCTGAAGGTCTGCTGAAGCAATCAAGTCTTAATTGCGTTCCATGGGGCTAACAAAGTTGGGGCCCACCTGATATTTGGGGAATGTGGTTTCAGAGTAATGGGGCAGCAACAGAACGTGTGTGTGAGACCTATAAGAATAAATTAAATTAAAAATTGTTGTGGTGAAGCATCTAGATAGCCTGTTCTTTAACTTATACTTTCTTAGTTCAGTCAATCATTCCCTTGCTGTTTCTACAAATTTGCTGGCCTCTGGTTTAATTCCAAATGCTAAAGCTACTCTGGAAATCTAAGACGTTTCCTTCTCTTATCTCTCTACTCATTCTGATTCACTTCGTATATCTGAATAGTGGAGACTAACCTCCAGAGAGATTCTTGCTTTTGCGTTCTTCTATGGTTTAGGTGGCACTCATCCATGTTTAGGGAGGTTAAAGCCGGTCACTGTTCTTGCAGTTATTTCTAGAACCATTTCAGGAGAGCAAGGCCGTGCAGCCTGTGTTTTTCTGGTATACTGTTTGTTTCCTTTACCCCTGGCTTTTCAAAGGGGGAAAACTGAGGCTCTCCTTCTGACTCCTGTTACTTTTTAACAGGCTGTAATCTCCTTTTATAATTTCCCCCTAGCCTCCCCTTACCACAAAATTTGACTGGAACATCTTTTACTCCCCTCCTCTGGTAGTTGCTTACTATGACCTCAGTTCCTTCTTGTTTTCCCACCTGACTTGGCACCTGTTTCTGATTCATAAATAAGCAACATTATTTTTGGACAGACTGGTCCTTGGTTGGCACAGGTTGGGAAACATTTTGTTCTTTTGCGGAAAACCTATCAGCAGTTCTTGATGTTTCAAAATGGACCTGCAAGTAAAAATGCATGTCCTTCGTATTTATTATTGGGGCTTGAGTGCTGCTCTAATCCAGAATGGTTTCCATTGTTGCTTCCCTAATGCAAATGCCAGCAGCAGTCAAACAACCATGTAGTGAGGAAAGGATAGAATGGAAAGCCAGAGAGACTTAAGGAAAATTGTGTGTGAGACAGAGAAGGAGGGGGGTGGGGTTGGTATGACAGAGTGCATGAGCCTGAAGTGGTGTATATACAGGTGAGCAGATGTATGTGCATAATTGCCTGTGACCAGACAATCTGCATGGCTTCTAGGTCTGTAAATTAAAATGTACCTTATAGATCTACACATAAATCACTAACAGTGCTGGTTTTCTGACCAGTTACTGGATTGGAGCCAGTGCTAGAAGCAATCCTTGTGAGATGGAGCTTTTGATTGACATCCAAGGTTACTGGATTGGGCTCATAAAAGCTTAACGGCCCATAACACTCGGCAGCAATGATTGCTGGAGAAGATGTTCTTTCTAAATTCCCAAACCTTCTCCCAAGGAAGCTTCTGTTTCAACTACATAATCCTCATCCCAGCAGACGCAATGATGTGTGGGAAAGAACTTACAGCCTGCCTTCCCCCATGCTACCCCCCACCCCCAAAAAGTGGCTGATTGATGACGGCCTTTTGGGGTGAATCAGACAAGAATCACAACCAGATGAGCTCATTCTACTTTATTGTAAAGCTACATCTGAAAATACAATCCTTACACACACACACCCGCCCCTGACACCATCTCCTTTGCAATCCTGAGAAACTAGGGAAGGTCTCTTCTGAATGTCTTGCCCCTTCTACTCTCCAGCTGCAGGCCATGCTGACTCTTATTTGACGGTTGTCTTGGCACTGTCTCTTTGCCCGGTCTCCCAAGGACTTTCCCCCATATCATTATACCAGAGGCCCTTTGCCATCGCCAACATATGGCAGGCAAGCCTGCGTGAGACTTTCCTCTGGGTTTCCTCCCACTGCAAAATCCTTTGAAGGCCTCTCTTGGCAAAACAGATTCATCACCTGGTACAACAAAAAAATGGAAACTTGAAGTCAGGGTTCCTACCACTGGCCAAGCATCAAACCACAGAGTTTTGGCAGAGGTGGATCAAGTGGGTGAAGAAAATTTGCTGTCTTTGTTGCATCAGTGCAAGATCGTCATATTTATGGATGGAAACTTTGCTTGTTATGTTGATACATTTGCTAGTGATGTCAGTTTTGAATGAACCTCTAGCTATTTTAAATCACAGGGTTGCAATATTTTTAATGCCTTAATACATATGGCTGCATCTTGCACATTTATTAAGTAGTGAATTTAATTGATATTTAGGTATATTGCCCACTTCCAACTGAAGACAGGTGGGAAAAAAAGTCAGATTTGAGCAATTCAGGAGATATGTAATCAATGAAAACACGTTTTCCCCAGGGATGGTTGCTCACTTCATCTGATTGTGTAGCTTGAGAAGGAAAATGTGCGGAGCAGTGGGAAGGCAGGAGGATATCAACCTAGCCAGCCAGATTGATTAACTCAATGCTACCAATCACTTGGCTGGAAGATATGCTCACCAGACAGCAATCAAGCAGGGTTGAGCAAGGGAAGGATAGAACGCCCAACCTCCAAGATACAACAGATATCAACCTAGCCAGCCAGATTGATTAACCAAACTAGAACACTTGGCAGGCTAGGGGGGGGGGGGGGGGGGGGGGGGGGGGGGGGGGAATATGCACCACTGTGGTATTATGACACAAGTCCTCCTCTTTTGTACAAAAATTGTGATGTTACACAATTGAAAGCTGCAGTGCTTGTCCCATGATGCCACTTTTGGCCTTCTGATGAAAGCACAATATCTTGCAAACACATGAAACTGGATTACTCTATATCCAGAAGATAAATACTCTCATAGATACCTTCACATCTTGGTCTATCAGAAGATGCTCTGATGGATAGAAGACTGGAACAGCCTAACTGTATGCCCACTGATGAAATTGATGGCATCTTGAACTGCAAGAAAAAAAATAAGTTTATAGAATTCAACAAAATTCTATAGAGATCCACCCCAAAAACCTGTTGGAGATTGATTATCCACTGTTACGTAGCAAGTTTCAGGTTAGTTCATTCCTTCCATCTGTTCCATTAAACTTATTGAAGCCTATTTATAATTCTGGAATATAATAAAAGAGCATGCTATCAATTGATAAATAAAGGCCATGTTTCTGATGCCTCCCCCCGACTCCAATAAAAGGCCGCGTGTTATTTACACATCTTCAGAGGTGGGTAGTAAAATATTTTGAATCCCACCACTGCACATCTTGATTCTTTGTCACCACATCATGAAAAATAAATGATCTTCTTCACAAACAGAAATGAATATCCAATATATCAGAATGTCATAACATTGTTCTATTACATATTGTAATACTTTTGTGAGCCTTGGTTCTGTTTATCTTTTGCAGATGGATTACAATAAATGTGTTGTGATTCATGCTTTCATAGATGGCTTGTGATTTCATCCTTTTGAACATTTCTGTTAGCATTTCGTTTGACTTTTCCACTCCTCTTACTTCAGTTTCAAATGATTTCACGATTATTGACGTTCATATCAAGATTACTTGGGCGTATGTCAGAACTGACCAGAAGAGCAATGTGATTTTCTCTCTGAGCAGTGACTTGCAAGCTTTCATGTTTTCCTGTGAATGTGGTGTCAACTTTGTAGAAATATCTCCAAAAATTAGAAAGGTGTCATTCATCAAAATGTCTGCAGTTATAGTGCTTGCTTCCATGGCAATCTAACATACAAACCTTAAAATCATGCATTACAATCTTCTCTTAAACTAATGTTCTCAAGATTATGACTCCGATTTGTGCATTTCAACAAATCCTGGAAGGAGCCAAATTGGAGAAGGTTGATCTACTGAATGCCTGCTATCCTAGATGACTTCTTCTAAAATTTGTTTAAGGGTTAACTTAGATCTTCTTCTAAACTCATAAAGCTGGGTTTAATTTCAACCCCATTTTCAACTGTGGAAAAAGCGATCAATAGGAAAATAACCCAATTGCCCATGTGTTGAACCACATTACTGTTGCGTAAGCGATCATGGGATTTCCTAAGTTAAGACATGAACATGCATTTCCAAAAGTTTCCACTGGCACTGAAGTCATCAACCAGTTACAGCTTTTCAAAGCAAAAATTGACTTCCTGCCCACACAAGATAGTTGTCTTCCAGACTGTGTGTAGGTGATGAGCAAGTACTTCCTAGACACCACAGGTGGTTTTAGGTCAGTTCCTGTCTACCCGCTTATATTGCTTAGTCAGTTTTGTTCACTGCACTCTTCAGAAGAATTCAGATTTCCCTTTGGCAATACCGTAGCATGACAACCTTTTACCAAAGGAAAATTTTACATAATTGTTGCTAATAGGAAAAAAAAATATATCTGTGGCTCGGGGTTGAACTGCAGAGCGCAGGTGCTCTCTGAGCTTGGTTGTTTGCTTCTCCACATTTCATTACATCGTCAGTGCACCAAGCTCAGAGAGTGGTAAGGAGTGTAAGAACAGAAGAGCTGTTACAAACAGAATAACAATGATCAGAGGAAGGAATCCCCCTTGAAGGAATTCAGATGCCAGTCTGTCGGCTGGTAGTCATCACCATAATCATCATCTCATCCAGTGAAAGATATATGAGCCAATCTTTTCAAATAACCGTGTCTTTTAAGAATATACACTGTTATCCCAAAGGTCTAAAGTTGCTTCCTGTCTCCTAATCCCTCCAGAAAAAAAAAAGGTTTGAAATATGATTGCCAATTGTAGATAATATCTTATTTGTTTAAAACACTTTATCCTCATCTTAGCCAAAGTGACTTCTTGAGTGCTTCATTCATCTCTAAAATTTCCTGTTGGCGAGATTAATTCTACAAGCAACGGCATAGCGGGGAAATTCAGATTACAAAAGAGAATAAAATTGTAATATAGCTGTGCGTTTTATTCTAGGAGGAATATTCTTTTTGGTTAAGAGGGGGTGTTAAATACACATATTGCTTTGTAAAATAAAAAATAAAAAGAGGACTAAGAGGCATGCAGGTTCAGCCGCCATTCTTTACCATTTTTTATTACAAAATGGCAATGTAGCATCCTGGAAAGTTTGCTACCTAAGTGTTTTTGGGGAAGATTCCCAAAGTAGCTTGCTTCTCTCTCCTCCTGTATATTGCCCATTTCTCTTCTCCTCCTGCACTTTGCAACCTATTTCCTACGATGTTGGCATTGGAGATTAAATGTCAGCATGCTGAGCCAATTTAGAACTTCATATCCTGGGAAGGCAGACAGCAGTGGACATTTTGATTCTGAGATTTAAGACTTCTGCATAAAACACGGTAACCAAGTTCGTGACTATTGATTAGAGCAGAGGAAACAGAAGGTTGTTTGGGACCTTCTCATAAAACTGTGATTAATGGAACAAATAGGACTAAAACAAGAACAGCAACAGCAATGACTTCCTGAGAAAAAAATTAACCTTATTCTTGAAATAACTAGAAGTGGAGATTGGTATAAATGCCTGTTGAGTTCAGTTAATTGCTTGTTCAAAAAATTAATATCAGAAGTTTTGGCTGGTGGTTTCTAAGTTTCTCTTAAAAAGAAAACAAACAATAGATTCAACAAATATAAAATTTTCACCTCCATGAAAAAAGACAAATTTTACATTGGGGATTATTAGAGAAAGAACTGAAAATAAAACTATCACTGTTAGTAAGCAGGCATAAAAATCTGTGATATGTCCACTTAGAGATTACTGCATATTATTTTATTTATTTATTTATTTATTTTATTTTGTCAAGCATGTATTAGATAACAGGTATAAGTATAAACGTGATTATGAATACATGAAATGGATATGAATAAAAGGGAACATTAGGACAGGGACGGTAGCCATGTTGGTGCACTTATGCACACCCCTTACAGACCTCTTAGCAATGGGATGTTAAAGGTTAAATTTTTTGGGATTTAGGAAAGAAACTACAGAGTCAGGTAGTGTATTCCAGATATTGACCACTCTGTTGCTGAAGTCGTATTTCCTGCAATCGAGTTTGGTGCAGTTTACCTTGAGTTTGTATCTATTGTGTGCTCGTGTATTGTTGTGGTTGAAGCTGAAGTAATCATTGATGGTAGGACATTGCAATAGATAATTTTATGTACTACACTTACGTTGGACTGAAGACGGCATAGTTCTAAATTATCTAAGCCTAAAATTTCAAATCTGGTGGCATAAGGTATTCTCTTGCGAGTAGAGGAATGAAGGACTCTTCCCGTGAAATATCGCTGAACTCTCTCAATAGTATTTGTTAGGGTTTGGGAATTAACCCCTAGAAGAGTATTGCAGCAGTAGTCAAACCAGGCAGCCAAAACGAGAGTGGAAGGGCCCCAGAGTATACACACACTGAACACAAACACTGTTTGTAGTTTAAATAGTTTTTAATCCAGTTAGAGTTTAAAGCATTGTCATTCAGTCCATTAAGTCATTCACAGTATTTCCATCCAGTAAGACTCACTAGTATAGTCCAAGTTAAGAGTCCTTGCAATATCTTTATCAGCCGATAAAGATATCTTCTCCTCCTCCGGTTTCACTCTCCAGAGAAACAAACGCTGGATATTCAGCAAACAGTAGCAAACAATAACAGTTCAGTCACAGGCACTCACAGTCAGTAATCACAGTTAGTCACAGTAACACACAGTTACTCGCAGCAGCACACAGTTACAGTAACAGACAGTAACAGTAAGCTTTCCAGCTTCTAATGCTTCCTTATATTGTAACTTCTAACTGCACCCTTAATCGGCTAATTGCCTGCTGCATTGTGCTTAAAGTGATAAGCACTTAAACCATGATATCTAAGTTTTATATATTTATTCACCCAAACCATATTTGGTATCAATGTTATACCTAACATACTCCCCTTTTGGGTGAAATAAATATATAATACCTTTACAATCTAATCCCATATTTTTCACAACTCTCCTGGTGCTTACTGGCACCTTGGGCTTTAGTAAAATTATCAGCTAAATTGTCCTCCGACATACAGTACTCTAGCTGAATCATCTTACTTCTTACAGATTGTCTCACGTTTAGATATCTTAGATCTGTATGCTTGCTCCTTGTTTTTACTCCAATATTTGTGGCCATTTGAATTGCTGCCTGATTATCTTCATGTATAATTATAGGATAATCTACAGTTATACCTATATCAATTAACATTTGTTTATACATTATTAATTCTGTACATAACAGTGATAAACAGGAGAATTCTGCCTCCATAGTAGACAAACTTATATGCTGTTGTCTAATTGACTTCCAGCCTATTAATGTCTTACCCAGCATTATGGCTGTTCCTGAAGTCGACTTTCTAGTGTCTCTTTCTGATGCAAAGCTAGCATCTGCATAAGCACTTAGAATTAAATCACCCTTTGGTTCTAAATACAATGAATAATTCATTGTCTTTTAAGATATCTTAATATCCTCTTAGCTGCATTCCAGTGTCTTTCACATGGTGCAGAATTGAATCTAGCCAACTGATTCACGCAGTACGATATATCTGGTCTAGACCAATTACTAATATAACTCAAACTACCAATTAAAGATTGATAAATCACCTTATCAAACTCAGGGCTTTGTACATCAGTGTTGCTAAACTCCTGACTCATTGGAGTCTTAGCTGGCTTACAAAGCTCCATCTTGTAATCTTTTAGCAATTTGCTTATCTTATCTTCCTGAGATATCTTATAACCTTTCCGTGTTTTCTTTATATTCAAACCGAGATACTTCTTTATCTCCCCTAATTGCTTGATCTTTATTCTCTTTCCTAATGATGCTATTATTTTATTTGCCTCATCATTAGTTTCAGTAATCAATGCAATGTCATCTGTGAATAGTAATAATAATGATACTTTCCCATTTGTTTCCCTCTTAAACAGACATGGATCGGCTAAACCAGCTTTAAATCCTATATTGTCTAGTTCCTTTACAATATACTGGTTCCATTCATAGCCTGATTGTTTAAGACCATAGAGGCTTTTCTTTAACAACCAACAATCATTATTATCCTTATTTTCACTTTTAATACCAACAGGTTTTTTCATATAAATAATATGTTTTAATGGGGCGTGCAAGTAAGCAGTTTCCACATCTAGATGGTTAACTATATAGTTTTTACTAGCTGCCCACACTAAAGCTGCCCTCAAGGTTGCTGCCTTAAGACTAGGTGCAAACACCTCATCATAGTCATTAGCATTCTGCCTAAAACCTTGGGCTACTAACCTTGCCTTATGGATTAAATTACCATCTTTATCTATTTTTACCTTAAAAATCCATTTGCAGCCAATGGATTTCTTTCCTACAGGTAATTTGGCATTTTCATACACCTTCATATCACTTAATGAATTCAGTTCCTTATTCATTGCTGCATACCATCTTTCTTTTTCCTTATTAGGATACTTTTTAATTTCTTCAACAGAATTAGGAACTTGATTAATCTGGCACACTGTGTTAGCCTGGTACCTATCAGGCGGTCTAGATATACGTGTAGTTCTTCTGGGAATTACAGGGCTTACAGGAGGACTTTGTTGAACTACTACCTGTTCATCTTCCTCATCCTGTTCAGCTATTGAATCTGTTTCTTCCTTTATGGGCACTATTTCATCCTGTATTTGTCTCTTTACTTTATTTTTAAAGTTACAGGGATAACTAATGGGATTTCTATAGGATTCAATAATTACATCTTTATTGGCATCCTGTTCTAATTTCTCCCATCCTTCATGTTCTAGAAATTGGGCACTAGCACTACATAACACTTTAGATGTGCCTTTTTCCCAAAATCTATATGCCCTATGGTTTGCCTGATAACCAACGAAGAAAAATCTTTTAGCTCTATGTTGCCCTTTTTTCTGAGTTGTGCAGGAATATGCACCCATGCTGGTGCACCAAATGTGTGCAGGTAACTTAGATCAGGTTTCCTGCCATGCCATCTGGTGAATGGAATTTCACCTGTTGTTGTATTAACAACGTTGTTCAATATGTTATTAGCACACATTGTAGCCTCCCCCACAAAGAATCAGGTAACCCAGAATCATTTAACATTGTTCTAACCATTGCCTGTAGTGTTTGGCCTCTTCTTTCAATAAAAGCGTTATGTTCTGGCCTGTATGGAGCAGACTTCTTATGCTCTATTCCAGCTACCTTAAGTCTGTTCTGGAATTTGTTATTAATAAATTCCGTACCATTATCTGTCACCAGGGTTATCAGTTGTCGTTTAGACTTTCTTTCAGCAAACCTAAGCCAATTGAAAAAATGTTGATATGTTTCAGTTTTGCTTTTCATTAAATAGCAAAACCCATATCTAGAATAATGGTCCATAATGCTCAGTATATATCTAGCACCTCCCATACTGGGTTTCTTTGGACCTATTATGTCTGCAAATACTACTTCTAAAGGTTCTTTTGTTTTGAAACCATTTAGCCTATTTGCAGGCAATACCTTGCTCTTATCTTCACAGCAAACATTACAACGTAAATATTTATCACAAGGTTTTAACCTTATTCCTTCAGATAACTCAACTGTACGTTTTAGCATTTTAAAATTTACATGCCCCAAACGCCTATGCAATAAATGGATACATTCTTCATGAGGCTTTATATTATTAAATACAGTTTGCCTCCCTTTCTTACTATTATCTAATACATATAATGTTCCATTTAAAGCTGCAGTTACCCTTTTGTTATCTTTTTCAATTATGCAATTATTATCCTTAAAAGTAATTACATAACCTAATTTATCTAATACCCTTACTGAAAGCAAATTAAACTTTAGTTGCGGTACATACAACATTTTTATATCCTGGTTTATGTACGGACAACGTGCAAAACCTTGACCTTTCGCTTTCAGGTTCCAGCCATTGGCAAGAGATATATGTTGAGAGCTTGTAGACATTTTTATAAATTTTGTCTTATCTCTTGTGATGCAGTGGGATGCGCCACTGTCAACCACCCATAAATTATTCTTCACATCAGAGTTGCTAAACGTGGCTAGTTCAAATGCTTTCTTTGGCTTTTTTACATTCTGGCTTTTTCTCTTTTGCAGAACTTTACCAGATGTCCTCTACTTCCACAATTAAAACACTTTTTAATTGTGTATGCCGTCGAAGATAAATTCTCTTCTTCCAGGTGCTTAACTTTGCTTTGCTGGTTTCTTTCAAGCTTTGAAGATAATTTCTCTTCTTTCTTATCTTCTCTCAGCTCGTCACGCCACGCCTTCTTCTGGCTTCTTCTAGTAGCCTGCCTGTAATCTCGGTTAATGAGAGGCTTTCTTTTGGCAATACTTCCAACGAAGTCACATAGTCATCATAGCTTTGATCTAATGAAGATAATATTATGTAGACTTGTTGCAGTTCATTAAATATAAGCTCTTTTTCTTGCAAATCTTGAAAAATGCTCTTCATACAGTTTAAATGAACTAACATATCTCCATTCCTCTGAAGATGCGTTCGAAAAAGCTTCCGTAAGATTTATATGTGCTCCTACACTGTCCCGAACATAAATCTTCCTGAGGTTCTCCCAGCAGTTTGCAGCATTTTCTTCTCCACGAATATGTACAAGCTGCTGATCACAGAGAGTCAGTCCTATGATGCATAAAGCCTGCTCATTCTTCAGTTTAAAGTCTTGTAACTTTTCTTTATCATCATCATCAGCAGGATCCCATCTACTCACATCTGGTGGGTTTACTATAATGTCCCACAAACCTTCTCTGCGTAGAAGTAAACTACATTTCATTGACCATGAAACATAGTTTGTTCCATCCAGCCTGGATATCATGGACAGTTGTGACAAATTTACTTGTGCCATTACTCTTTAGATATTTTGACTATTTTAAACTAATTAAAACAGTTTGTTTTTACAGTAATGTGCAACTCACACCAACTCTCTCTGCTATATCCTGGTTAGTTAGACTATGCTGCTGGGCCCATAACCAATGTTAGGGTTTGGGAATTAACCCTAGAAGAGTATTGCAGCAGTAGTCAAACCAGGCAGCCAAAACGAGAGTGGAAGGGCCCCAGAGTATACACACACTGAACACAAACACTGTTTGTAGTTTAAATAGTTTTTAATCCAGTTAGAGTTTAAAGCATTGTCATTCAGTCCATTAAGTCATTCACAGTATTTCCATCCAGTAAGACTCACTAGTATAGTCCAAGTTAAGAGTCCTTGCAATATCTTTATCAGCCGATAAAGATATCTTCTCCTCCTCCGGTTTCACTCTCCAGAGAAACAAACGCTGGATATTCAGCAAACAGTAGCAAACAATAACAGTTCAGTCACAGGCACTCACAGTCAGTAATCACAGTTAGTCACAGTAACACACAGTTACTCGCAGCAGCACACAGTTACAGTAACAGACAGTAACAGTAAGCTTTCCAGCTTCTAATGCTTCCTTATATTGTAACTTCTAACTGCACCCTTAATCGGCTAATTGCCTGCTGCATTGTGCTTAAAGTGATAAGCACTTAAACCATGATATCTAAGTTTTATATATTTATTCACCCAAACCATATTTGGTATCAATGTTATACCTAACAGTATTAATGTCCGAAATGCAATGCGGGTTCCAGACAGATGATCTGTATTCAGGAATTGGTCTAGCAAATGTTTTGTATGCTCTAGTTAGTAGTGCGATATTACTGGAGAAAAAGCTATGCAAGATTAGGTTAACAATTCTTAATGCCTTTTTGGCAATGTTGTTACAGTGGGCTCTAGCACTTAGATTATTAGAGATGAGTAATCCAAGATCCTTGACAGAGTGAGGGTCATCTACAAGCTCATGTCCATTCATCTTGTATTTTATTTTCTGATCTTTTTGCCAATATGTAAGACAGAGCATTTTTTTTGTTGAGATTTGAAGTTGCCATTTGTTTGAGCATTCTGACACATAGTCAAGGTCTTTTTGAAGGGTAGCAGGATTGTCGGTGGTGATGAATAGTTTTACATCATCAGCGAAAAGAACTCAGTTGCTTTTAATATGATCACAAAGGACATTTATGTAAAGTTTAAAGAGAGTTGGTCCTAGAACGCTGCTTCGGGGGACACCGCTGTTGACAGGTACGGGATTTGATAGGATGTTCCCAATTTTGACCATTTGTTGTCTGTTTGACAGAAATGTAGCTATCCAATTATGCAGATGTCCAGAGATACCATAAGATTTTCATTTTAAAAGTAGTTTGTTGTGTACCACTGAATCAAAGGCTTTACAGAAGTCTATATAAATAGCATCTATTGCTTTGCCCTGATCAATTTGTGTAGTCCATATGTTTTTGCAGTGTAGGAGTTGCAGATTACAGGATTTTTTTTTTTCTGAAACCAAATTGTTTGTTAGAGAGTAGTTTTTTTTGTCTCTAAGTGGAAGGTAATGGATTGGTTAATAATTGATTCCATGACTTTGCAGGTGACGCAGCATAAGGAGATTGGTCTGTAATTTTCAACTAGGCTGGGGTCTCCCTTTTTGAAGATGGGGATGACCATGGCTAGTGACCATAGTTTTGGCAAGGTGCTGGTCCTGAAAGATTTTTGAAAGATTATGTTTAGAGGTTCTGCTATGGCAGTGGAAAGCTTTTTTAAGAAGTAGGCACATATTCCGTCCGGTCCAATAGATAGAGATGGTTTTAGATTCCGTAGTGCTTTTTCAACATTGCCTTCTGTAAAATCGATATGTATTAGATTGCTGTAATTGTCTGTGGTTCGACTATGAAATATTGGGCATGAGCCATTGCTGTTTACAAATACTGAGCTGAAGAATGTGTTAAAGGCTTTAATGGTTCCATCGTTACAGTCTTTACTGTTAGGTCCTTTTAGGTGTGGGTTGGATCTCTAGTCTTTAAGTTTGTTGTTTACAAAATTATAGAATTATGGGTGGATTTCATGAGTAGAAGTTTTTCCTCTTGTTTAATATGATAATTGGTGCATTAAATCTTTATCTGGTGGCATAAGTTTTTGTAGCAGCTTTTAAAGTTGGCAACACGGCCAGATTTATTAGGAAGAAACATTGAGAGTATGTTGTGCCTATTTTCATAAAATGAAATTCAGAATTTCTAGATTGTAGTGGGTAAAAATATTTATTAATAAACAAACAAGCATTACAACAAACTGACTCACTGAAAATGTTAATCTTTAATACACAAACATCTTATTAATTGTGCACTCTTACTTCTTACACTGCAACTCTTTTTTTCCTTCTCCTTTTTCTCCTCCTCCTCTTCCCCCTCCCAAGCAAAAAGCTATTGGGGTTTCACACTTTTGCAATGTATTTTCTAAGATTGTCTATGATAGGAGTTTTCTAACCAATAGTGGAAACTGCTACCGTGTTTCTCCAACAATACGCCCCACCCCATAGGAAGACCCAGCATGTTTTCTAAGCATAAAATGAAATTAAACCCCTCCCCCCAAATTTAGGCCTAGTTTAAAATATGCGCAATTGGGGGGGAGGCGGGGGGGACCTTGCCATTAGGAGTGCCTCGTGGGCAGCTACACCTCCCCATCAGCCGCTCCTAACAGCCAATCATGGTGGAGCATGGAGGGCTCCCATACCCCTCCCTTGCCCACGTCAGCAGGCAGGCGGCGTCGGCTTGGATGTCCGGCAGCGTTTCAGCAGCTTCACAGGCCTCCATAGCTTCCACGGTTCCCACCGGTGCTGGCGCCTCTTTCACCAGCGCCGTCCCCGACAAAAGCATCTGAGTTGCTCCCACTTTTCCCCCATCCCCGTAACAACAGGAAAAAAAAACATTTTTAGGTGCGCTGCACTTAATCCCGAGCGGCTGGGTGGGCATGAGAAGAGCCGAGCACGCTCTGCTGCTGCTACCCTTGTGCTCCAGCCTCGGGCTCTGCAAGTTTGCAAAGTCCCAGTGCACAGCCCGCTCCTGCATTCCAGCCGAGCTGCAGCTGTCCCTCTCTCGCTAGCGCCATCTCCAATAATAGCATCAGCAGCGGCGGGAACCGTGGAAGCGTTTCAGCCACTTCTCGGGTGGTAACTTCCATGGTTCCCGCTGCTGCTGCCGCTGTTATTGGAGATGGCACTGGCGAGAGAGGGAAAGCTGCAGCTTGGCCTGGGTGCTTGGAATGCAGGAACGGGCTGCGCGCCAGGATTTTTGCAAACTTGCAGAGCCCAAGGCTGGAGCATGAAGGGTAGCAGCAGCAGAGACGCTTGCTCGGCTCTTCTCACACCCACCCAGCCACTCGGGATTTAACCAAAACACAGCGCGCGGCTCTCCCAGGTACCTCAAAATCTTTTTTTTCCTGTTGTTACAGGGATGGGGGAAAAGCGGGAGTGATTCAGACACTGTTGTTGGACACGGCGCTGGTGCACGGGGGGGGGGGAATTAATTCACCCCCCAAAAAGTCATCCTAGCCATTTTTTCGGGGCTCAAAAAAAACTAAGGCCCGGCCTTATTTTTTGAGAAACATGGTACTTAAAAAAAAAAATATCCCAGAATTCCTACAGAAAACTGGCTACATTTCAATTTTTTTGTTTTGCTTTGTTTTGCTCTTAGTCTGTTGTAGAACTTCTTCAAGGCCAGGATTCCATTTTCACTTTGTTTTCAGCATGCCAATGCTCATTTATCTATCTTACTAAATTTTAAAATAGCTTGGTTAAGCAGGGAACAAAGTGAATAATTGGCTGCGTGTGTTAGAAATGCTTGACTCCAATTAGATCCAATGCTCCATCAATTTGCCATTGTTTGATTAACTGATTGATTGTGTGCCATCAAGTCAGTGTTGACTCTCAACAACCACATGCCCCCATTTTTCCCCCTTAGCAAAAGAGCTGCATTCACAGAGGAAGAAGCTGCAGAAATATTTTCTGAGGCAAGTAGTAGAAAACAATTCCAGATTTTGCCTCCTGGTTAGATCCCTTTCTCAGAAAGACATTTCAGTGCATATAGTGGTCTCTGGAACTGGTATGGAATTATATTATAAAAATATAAAATATTACATTGTATTATAAAAATAACAAAAAGATTCATATATAGCCAAATATCTCAATCATTTAATTTTCTTACAATGAACATTTATTAAGCTATAACTAATGCATGCTTAAGATTCCTAGCTGGAGTTTTCTTCTGCTGGAAACAAACAATTTTATAAGATTTAGAGGATGTGTTTAAAATTATATAGTGCATTAAATGAGCCCTTTGATTAGTCATATTTCTACTTGATCTCACCAAGTTTATCTTTGACTTTGTTACACAGTATTACAAGCGGAGGAGTGAACAAATGTCTGCCATCTGCTCCATGTTACTTAAGGATGATTTCTCTAATTAGGTCAAATTGACTTGCTGTCAATGATTAAATGTAATAGATAATAATAACATGGCTTAATCATTGGCCACCATTATTGTTAGTTCATTGATTGCAATAATTTCAAAAATTACCCAGCAGAATAAAATATGTTTAGCACCTGGTTTCTCCTTTTTGGAGGAACATCTGTGGTAAATATGTAATAGATGTGGAATTTTATGTCTCTTGATCTGGAAGGAAGTAAATAATCTTCAGTTTTAAGTGTGTGAATGGGCATGGATTTATTATTGGACAAGGAAGAGGATCAAATAAAAATCAGTGTAAAATTTATGGTTGGGACTTATAGAACTGTCAAACAGAATGAATCATGTTTACCATATTGAGGAGTTTTGACAGTGTCTCCTAGCTTCACTTTCGTAGAAATTTATGGCTCTTTTGGTGATAAGAGCTGTTGCATGTGGACAGATTAATTGTAGCCTCTCAGATGCTGGGGATGTGGGTTCAGCCTTGAGAAGGTAACCCATCACTAACCAAAGCAGTTTATTGCTCTTATGGCTTTCCTTAATGGGTCCACATAAAGAGTTCTTTGCTAATCCAAGCTTCAGAGTGGAGGTTGACATGAAAATGGGATAGATGGCCATTTCATTCCTTAACCAAAGCAAGTTTTATCAAGATTTAATTGAACAAACTCTTTCTACTGCATTTGTGTGACCAAGTCAGAAGCATCCAGTTCATTTCACTAACACCGCACTTCCACTTATTTGAGTCTTTCTTAAGCAATTTTGTATTGATGTACTTATTTCTGAAAGAACGCTAAAGGTTGTGAAATAATCACAATAAAATGGACAAAAATGAATTTGTTTAAGCATAAGTTAAGGATTGACCATTTCCACACTGGCTAATTTATAGCAGCCATCCCTGAGGCAGAGTATCAATAATCAAGACAGGCTTTATATTGCCACAGAAATTCCTGGGTGACACAATAAAACACAGAACACAGAATAATAGGGTTGGAAGCAGGGGTGGGATTCTACCGGTTCGCACCTGTTTGCTAGAACCAGTTGTTAACATTCTAAGCAGTTCGGAGAACTGGTTGTTAGAAGAAATTACTGGCCTAATCCTGTAAGGAAGGCAGGAAGGAAACATTCTGGTATTGTTGCTTACAGAAACTGCCTCTCCATTAACCCTTATTACATTCTTGGCAGGACTAGACTTCCTGTCTCAGGAACGTCTCTGGAGGTTTTTTCCCCTCCTTTGCTGGTACTTTGTTTGTGTGGAGTGACCATTCAAAGTTACAATGGCACTGAAAAAAGTGACTTATGACCATTTTTCACACTTACGACTGTTGCAGCATCCCCACAGCCATGAGAGGCCAGGCGAGGAGATGCATGCCTTGATGTGAGTGATGTTGAGTTGGCCACGCCCAGCCAATCACATGACCACCAAGCCATGTCCACTCAGTCACATGACCACCAAGCCACACCCATCAACTAAGCCATGCCCACAGAACCAGTTAAAAATTTGAATCCCACCCCTGGTTGGAAGGGACTTTGGGGTCTTGTAGTCCAATCCCCTATCAAGCAGGAGACTTTATACCATTCCGGACAAATGGCTCTCCAGCCTCTTCTTGAAAACCTCCAGTGTTGGAGTACCCACAATTTCCTGAGGTAAGCCATTTCACTGATTAAATGTTCTGACTGGTAAGGAAATTTCTCGTAAGTGCCATAAATTACAAGCATGGAAATAGCAAGTAATAGTATTTGTGTAGCTAAATTTGTATAGTGTAGCTATATTTGTAAATGATGATCAGATGCCAGTGGGTGAATCAGATGGTATACTGATTTTATACGACTGATAGAGGAGAATAGCTCAGCGCTAAAATGAGGGGTCCTTGATGCTCTCTGAGCTTGGTGGTTTTCTTGCAGACATTTCATTACCCACATTAGGTGTCATCATCAGTGCTAATGAAATGTCTGCAAGAAAACCACCAAGCTCAGAGAGCATCAAGAACTTCACCCTGATTTTATACTGCTAATTCTGAGCTCAGTGACAACAAAAATACTCATTACTGTTTCAAATCATGTTTGGAAACAGTCAAGCTGAGGTTATATTTGCCAACATCTTTTTCATTTAATCAAGAGTGGCTTCATCTTGACCAACTCAAGATTGACCCAGGTAAAAAGAGGTCCCAGATTGTGGGGGAAATGGGCTGAGCCTGAAAATCGCCCAGAGAGGGCTGTACAGCACTGTGGAATGGTATCAGGGCTGCTGGGAGTTCGCAGGGGTTCGGGAGATCCTCTAGCTAAGATTCTGCACAGTTCAGAGAACCCCCAAATCCCACTCCTGGCTGGCCCTGCCCTCCCCTCCCCTCTCAGGAGTCTCCAAGTGGCCCATTTTGGATGCAGGTAAGTGCAGGGTGAGCACGGAGGCTCAGGGAAAGCGAAAAACAGGCCTCCTGGAAGGCCAGAAACGGGCCTCCGGAGCCCGGGGGAGGCCATTTTCACCCTCCTGGAAGCTCAAGGAAATCCTCCAGAGCCCAGGGAGGGCAACAATGCCCCCCCCCTGCTGTAGGGCAGGAGGCCAACTAGGCCACACCCACCACGGCCATGCCTACCCAGCAACCGGGCAGAGAACCCATTGGTAGAATTTTTGAAGCCCACCCCTGAATGATATATAAGTCTAAGCGCTATTGCTATCTTTTTGCATATTAGGCACATTGCTTCAGTGATATGCCTGCATCATTTCATAGTAACTGTTCTGCCTTTCCTGAGTGTTCCTGGTCTGTCAGCTGATCAGACTTACCTTATCTATCTAGTTCCATATGCATTGTTAGAGCAATCATTTTCCTGGTTGATTTTGGCTGCTGCAATTAATTTAATTTGCCTCCTTTTGATATTTTGAAGTGTCTGTCAAAAGTGAGATTACTTGTAATAAATGCTCAAGTCAAAGGTTTTTATAAGCATATGGAAATACCAGGGAAAATATACAGTCAGGGTTTGTTTCTTTCTTTAAAAAAAAGAGAGAGAGAGAGAGTTCAGACATGTAATGATTTCCAGCTTCCAGCTAGCCTCCTGAATCCCACTCAAGCAGTCTTGAGCAATGTTAAAACACCAATAAGCCTAGCTATAATTTGCCCCCACCCCACAAAGGGATGTCTAAGTTAAGGGTAGATAATAGTTAAATAAATGTTTTATCCTTTTAAATTTCCTCTTAAGAACATTTGTGTTGAAGCAGAATTTTATTTACAACTCAAGTTGTTTTTAAAAGATTGTGGTACTTACAAATCCAGAGACAACAGGTTAAGCATCTGATATTATTTATCCATATAAATTCTCTTCTGACTTGCCAGATTTAGCAAAAATTCATTTTAGTTGTGTATTTCTTTGGCTAAAAGAGCCCAGTCCCCTTCAATAATAATAATAATAATAATAATAATAATAATAATAATAATAATAATAATAATAATAATAATAATAATAATAATAATAATAATAATAATAATAATAATAATAATACAGCCTTGGAAAAATGAGTAATTTTTTGGTTGGGCTCAACTTTTGTTGATCACTTTGCTGCTCATTTTCTGCAGATTTCTGACATCTGGAATGTACATTGCATTATAATAGTACTCCCATGTTATCAAATGTCCATTATTTAACTCTTGTCATACAACCCAGTAAAGTATGCTTATTCTCTATTATTTACTTGGAACATTGAATAAAATTTTTAGGAAACATAATAGTCTAATTTCAAACTTCTGGTTGTTCGTTCTTATAAAGTGTTGAAACTTTTAGGTGTTTGCTGCCCGCTGGCTATTTTACAAGGATATTTTTTAAAAACTATAAAATTGTATGTGTCTGATTTCTGTAGGGCCACGGTAGGGTCATGAAAAATTGTCAACTTTCTTTACCAAAAGCAAAGGCTTGGCAACAAAATTTGAGGACTTTCCCAATGAGTCAGTATTAGCTCACCCACCATGATCTCAAAATATAGGGGATGCATAACATTATGGCAGCTTTACAGACCATCACCAAGCGGATTAATGAACCGTTAGTAAAGTAGATAATACTGTAGCCCAGAGCCCAGCAATCTAGTCCCTTCCATATGTTTTTTATCACAGCTCCCATACATTCCATCCGTAATGAATATTGGTATATTATGTTGAAAGCTATAATCCAAACCATGTAGAGGAACCTTGAGTAGTGAGACAGATTAAAGGGGACTATTTTTGTATCAGATAGAGAGAGGGGAAGAGAAAGCAAAGGATAAGTGTTTAGTATGGGACTTATGTAGCTCTGCTCAGTATTTCTATCATTACATCCCCCTCCTTAAAGCATCCACATATATATCCACATATATATCCAAGTATAAATGAACAGAAGCTCCCACATGAGATGAAACATGAAACCTCAAGAGTTCAGGGTTCCTGTAAGCTTCATAGCTTCCACATGTTCATACAAAGCTCCCTCCCACCAAAATCTGTACCATACGGATGGACAACTGGAGGAGGAACTCCTCTATATGCATAGTGTTGGTGTTGGATTGCCTATAGCTAATGAAGACTGAAGAGGCCCGTAGACAGAGAAAGATAACATCAGGGGTCCCTTTCAGATGGGAGAAGCTATAAAGATCTCAGCTCTAATTTATGGGAGGATTTTTCCCAAGGGATCATCAGAGGGGATGCTCTATTGGAAAAGTACCCGGAGTAAATTTCTGTTAAGTTTGCACCTAGCACACTCCTACAAAAGCCCCTCTACCCAGATAGCAGCAAACACAAACACAGACATAAGTAAACACCAAAGACATTTTACTAGCAAAAAATGAAATAAAGGGCAGGGAAAAACCAGGGAGGGACAGAGAGATAGTCATTAACCACAGACCAGAAGATACATTACTGACATATTTATCTGCTTCTATGACAAGGGGAGAACTTTTCAGAGATTCTGGAAATAAAACTGTGAGTGACTAGCATGGACAGTCCCAAAGAGAGGAGCCTTTGGTTACTCCAGCTTTTAATCCTTTTGTGTACATAACAGCATCAGAATAGTGATGAAAAGGGAGACACCAGGTGATCCCTCCTTTATCCTGCACCATTAAAGAAACAGTGCAGTGGATGGGATTGATGCGTCCAACATTTTTAATACAATATTAAAAAGCCAGGATTTTAACTGGAGAAGAAGACTTCCTGTTGACCATGAAATAATTTGAATATATGTGCTGTAGAAATTTAGGATCATAGCTATCTTTTCCATCCAAGAAGCATAGAAGGGGAGGAGGGTCAACCTATTCTCCAAAGCACCAGAAGGTGGAAACTAAACAAGGACAGAAGCAACCTGGAACTAAGGAGAAAGTTAGAATAATTAATGCATGGAATGACTTGCCTCTAGAAGTTGTGGATGCTTCAACATTGGAGGTTTTGAAGAAGAGTTTGGACAACCATTTGTCTGAAATGGTGTAGGGTTTCATGCCAGGGGTTGGGCTAGAAGGCCTCCAGGAACTCTGTTACTCAATTATTCTGTTACTTATGTAAAATAATGATTTCTACATAAGATTAAGACAAAAATATTAATTATTAGTCATGCTTATTTTGGCGGCCATAAAACTTTTTCTCGTTTTGGAGAAACAGGACGAATTATATGCTGTAATTGTTTTGAAATTGTTCTTTCTCTCTCTTTCATCTGAAATATATACTGCATGCATAAGCAAGTTCTCTTCATGCCATGCCATGCCATTCCTAAGGTCTCCTGCTCACCCAATGACTCCAGCTAGCTTACAACAGATAGTGATAATTAATATAAATTTCACAACAGTACCAGGGCAAAAGACATGATTAAAATGCACAATTTTTAGTAGGTTTGCACATCCTGGGAAGAGTCAGGATTTTAAGGTCCTTCTGAATGACAGCTGGGTTTGCAGCATATGGATCTCATACTAGAGCTGCAGCCATGTGTTTTTTGGATTCTCTATGGTTTCAGGTTTGTCCTCTTTAATTTAATACGTTTGCAGTGCTAATTAAAACTTTTGTTCACTTTCCAATCATGCCTACCCCAAAGTTGTTTCCAAATTTGTCCTTTAAACATAAGCAAGGCCAGTTCAAGTTTTTAAAGCTGAAATGTGTTTTTCTTTTTTCCAAATATTTGCATAGTTTCCAAAGCCACAAGTGTATAATTTTTTTAATAAATTATTCCTGCTGCTGAAAGAAGATTAAAGCAGAAATTAAGATAATTTAATTTGTGGAGAAATAATAAATATTTGAAGAATGGTGTTTACTCCAGAGATCACTTCATCAACAGTAGTAGACTCAGCAAAAAAAAAAAAAAAAAAAAAAAACTACTAGGAGGTTCTCTATGAAACAAGCTGTTGGTGCTTTTGAAGTAAATAAAAATGAGCAAAAGATTCAGTTTTTTAAAACTCTTGAGCTCCGATTTAAATTAAATCCGTCTTCCTGTCCCTGACTTAAAGGACACATAACAAAATGGACAATATTTAATAATATATCAGAACTCAAAATAATTAACAGAATAACTTTTACTTGGCCAAGAGCTGATATTTTGGATGTGTAACTCCTGCCAAGTCATTCAGGACTTGATTTTGTACCATTAAGTCAGTGGCCATTCTTAGGGAACCCAAATTCTCCAAGATGATCTGTCTCCAGTGTGGTTTTTCAGGCATCCCAATAGGACACCCATCTTCACGTCTGTAATTTTATACACCCACATTACTGCTGATTGTCCTTTTTCTTCCTTTCCATCTTTCCCAGTTTTATAGACTTGTCCAGAAAGAAAGGGTTTTGAATCATTTGTCCAAAGAGTCTTGTCACTTATGCCTTGAGTGAGAAGTCTGAGTTGCGTTTTTTTTAAATGATCCATTTGTTTGTTTTCTTGGAGTTCCATATTTTCAGGACTCTTTGCCAACATCTTCTTTCTATCCAGCTTTTTCAAAATCCAACTTTTTCTCACAAACAAGCATTATCTGCATGAGTCTAATATTTGTAGCTTACACCATGCCTTTGAATATACTTTTCCAAGGGCCTCTTTCAGGGGCTACACTGTGGTGTAGTATATCTTAACTGCTAGCTTCTTTTATACCCTTCGTCCAGGGGTTTCAAACATCATGCGCAGGCCATGCCCACCCCAGGTCCCCCAGGTCCCCCAGGGAATGGGGAAAACATTGCAAAACGTCGTGTGATGGCAATATGATGCCACGAGTTTGACACCCGTGCCCTAGTCAATCTTAAAAGGCAGAAATTCAATGCCACTGCAATATCTATCTATCAATCAATCAGTCAATCAATCAGAATAGAGCTGGAAAGGATCTTGAAGGTCTAGTTCAACTCCCTACTCATGCAGGAGTCCCTATACCATTTCAAACAGGTTGCTGTCCAGTCTCTTCTTAAAGACCTCCAGTGATGAAGCACCCACAACTTCTGAAGGCAAAGCTGTTCCACTGGTTAATTGTCCTCATTTTAGGAAAGTTCCAGGTTGCTTCTCTCCTTGATTAGTTTCCATCCATTGTTTCTTGTTCTGCCCTTTGGTGCTTTGGAAAATAAATTGACCTCCTTCTCTTTGTGGCAACTTTTCAAATATTGAAATACAGCTACTCTGTCCCCCCTAGTCCTTATTTTCTCTAGACTAGCCAAACCCAAATCCTGCAGCCATTCTTCATATGTTTTAGTCTCCAGGTCTTTAACCATCTTGTCGCTATACTTGTTGTTATTACTTTTTTCTTCTTTAGACTTCAATTTCATTTTTTCATTGTATTGCTTGATTTTCATTACTAGGGTTGCAGATCTTTTGCATTTCCAGCTATCAAAGTGGTGTCACCAGGTTACCATTGCCATCTCTCATATTGTGTGAAACGATTGTCATTGCAATGGTCATCTGTGTTCAACCTCTTCCTATGTCTCTACTGCCAGGTACAGGTGCCTGCTTTGTTAAGGCATTCAGGATAGACGGGTGTTATAATTTTAATTAAATATAACTTTCTCTTTCCTGTACTGAAAATTCAGCTGCAAAAGGCCCCAATTTAAATTGTCTTCAGCCTTTAAAGACAGTGTTTCAAATCAAATTACTGCCATACCATTTTAATGATCCAAATTGCTCCTCCCCAGCAGTAGGTTATCCAGTCATACTCTGGTTACAAAAGACACAAACTTTAAATTAAGAAGTGTGCAGCTGGTCTTGTGATTTTTATTTATATTAAAGCTAGGGTCATCTTCTTCTTTTGACCAGGAAGAACATTTTTCTTTTTCATTCTTATTTCTTAGTAGCTGCCTCAATGATACAATTGGGAGAGGCACAGATGGAATTTTCAGATCTTTTTTTCTTGGTTAAAAAAACGAAAAGCAGAATTTTACCTACTGTATGTAGATACATCAAGGCTGCTGGGGGACAAAATAATATATTCTTCTTAATGTCCTTCTGGACACAGGTGGGAAACTGTCTCACCAAAGGTTTAGAATCATGCTTTAGTTTTTTATCTGTAGGTTCAATAGGTGTCTCCGGAAAGGCATAGAAAGACCCGAGAAGCTATTCGCAGGATATGGGGTGCCTACCTCTACTGGTAAATTGCAAAAGAAAGCCACTGTTCCCAGCAGGAGGAGAAAGCGTAGAAATCACATGGTCTGGGGGAGGAAGAATTGTATTTCTCTTTCCCCTATGCATAGTAATAGTACATTTAAAAATATAAGGGCAGCTAATGTGTATTTAATATACATGTGGTTAAGGAAAGTTCAAGGGTGTATAGTAAATAGCAGATCCCTTTTCACTAACTAGCCACTGAGATCCATATTTCCTTTTGAATGTTACAAGAATAAAAGTTAGGTCTCAGATAGAGGAACATCTCTTCTTCTTCTTCTTCTTCTTCTTCTTCTTCTTCTTCTTCTTCTTCTTCTTCTTCTTCTTCTTCTTCTTCTTCTTCTTCTTCTTCTTCTTCTTCTTCTTCTTCTTCTTCTTCTTCTTCTTCTTCTTCTTCTTCATGCAGTTATGAGTGTTTGTCTCTTAGTTCTTGCCTCAGCCCAGTTCCTTCAAGGCTCTCCCTCCAACCTCATTACTTGGTAAGTGTCATCATTTCCTTTAAGTGTGTTACAGAGGAAAGTTGCTGGTACTCCTGGCATCTCTATTTCTCTAAAGCAGTGGTCCCCAACCACCGGGCCCCGGACCGGTACCGGTGCGTGGATCATTTTGTACCGGGCCGCCTATTTTGCTTGGGCACCGCCATCTTGTTTTGACGGCGCTTGAGAAAGTGCTTCCGGGTGAGCTTGTCGGTCGTCGGTTGGAAAGTGGCGTTTGGGTGCTGAAGGAATCCTCGCGCCTTAGTTTCGTCGAAGGGGGGGGCTTCGAACGAAGAGCCGTCCCGATGGTGGTGGAGTCTCGCGTTACTCAGGAGGAGATTAAGAAAGAGCCTGAAAAGCCCATCGACCGCGAGAAGGTACAAAGGAGGAGTTGAAGGTGGCAGGGAGAAGCGGGGGACGGCTGGCTGGCCAGTCGCTCGGCTCGCCTTGCCTTGGTTGTGCGTGCTGATGCTGGTACCGGTCCGTGGATCAGTCCGTGGATTGTACCGGTCCGTGGTACAAAAAAGGTTAGGGACCACTGCTCTAAAGGACTTCTAATAGAGAAGAAAGCCAGAAGTGGGTGGGCAAGAACTTTTTCTGAAAAGAGAGTTGGTATGAAGTAGTAGTTAAGAAGTTGGAGTAGGATCTAGGAGATCTGGATTCAAGCCTACCTTCAGCCACAGGATAGTCTTGGACCAAGAGGTCTTTCTCAGCCTTATATTAACTTGAAAATTAGAGTAGATACCTAAAACACACCATGCCTTGGCAGAATAATTGACCCCAACCAAAGTTGGCAGTTGGGTCTGTTCCCAGTTCAGTATTATAATGATCATCACTGTGAAGCAATGATGTAAACACAACCAGGCAGGAATAATTTATCCTTTATCTGTCACAGGTTCTTTGCTACTATTGTGCCTATAGACATCTGTTACGAACTGCAGTGAGGACCAACAACAATACATATAGTAAGTTGTGATATCACAATGCAAACCCAATGTCAGATGCAAGTAAATATAGGTAGCCTTTGACAGATGAACCATAACTGAGGTCAGAATTTCCATTGCTAAGCAAGGTGGTTATTCAGTGAGTGGCATCCAATTTTATGACCTTTTTGCCATGGTTGTTAAGTGAATTGCTGCAGTTGATAAGTGAACCGTGCAGCTGGTAAGCAAAACTGAGTTCCTCCATTGATTTAGCTTGTTGGAAGTTGGCCGTATAAGCCACAAATAATGATCATACGACCCTAGACGCTGCAACCTTCATAAATTCATGCGGGTTGCCAAAGTGCCCAAATTTTGATTACATCACCATGGGGATGTTGCAACAGTTGTAAGTACAACTGTTTCAGTACCATTGTAACTTCAAACAATTGCTAAATTAATGATTGTTAAGTCGAGGACTACCTGAACATAAATTATAGGATTTGTTCTTTAAGATTGCGACACATACTTTCTACTTGGGCCCTTGTACTCGCTTCCCCCTTGTGTCTGTATGTGTATGCTTTCTTCTGCACATAACCTTCAATTATTACAAATTAGGGATGTGCAATACTTCAGATTCAAAGGCAAAAAGATGTTTCAAATTTCATGGGACATGAGTGTAGTACCTGCTTGCAACTTCTTAAATTCCATGCATCTTTGCATGTCAAAATAAGAGAGCTGTGAAGGGCAGCTATATGATCTTGAAACAAGATGCTGCAGCTTGAAAGAGTTGTAAACTAGGTCTATACTTGTCCCCCATATACTTCAAGTTAAGATTAATTAGAGATGTCAATCCTCTAATTCCTATTTTCCTGAATTGTGGAGATCAGAGTAGAAACTATTTTTTCCAGCCTTTTCTTTGGTTTGTGCTGTATTTGAGATTTCTGAAGTGCATTTAAGGGTAAAACTTTCAGCCTATTTAAAAAGAAAAAAACATAGGTTTTTTCCCCCCCACTTCCATTCAAATATAGCACAAATCTATGGACTTTACACATAAAGGCAGCATCATTTTTATGTTGTGCCATAAGGCACTGTCTTCATCAGTCCACAGCCTGTGACTGTACTATTGTTAAAGTACCATACTATTGACTATGTGCCATCAAGTCAGAGTTGACTTTTAGTGACTTTAGACAGATTTTCTCCATGATGATCTGTTCCTAACTTGATCCTTCAGGTCATCCAACAGGACACCCAGTCTCCCTACAGTTGGTTTATCCAACTTGCCGCTGGTCATCCTCTTCTCCCTCCTTCCAACTTTCCCCAAATTAGAGCTAGATCTTCACTTAATGTGTTTGAAGCAGAATATTTTGGCCTTGGTCGTTTATGCCTTTAGTGAGAACTTTGGGTTGGTTTGGGTAATTTGTTTTCACAGAATTTTCAGGAATTTCCCCATCATCAAAATTCAAATGAGTCAGTACTTTTCCTTTGCTATTTCTTCAGAATCCACCTTTTGCTTCCGTAGCGTCACAGGGAATTCCAGAACTGACACGATTCTGATCTTTGTAAATATAGACAGGTCATGGCATCTGAATGTGTTTTCCAAGGCCTTCATGACTGCTCTCCCAACGGCTAAATCTCTCTTTATTCTGACCCCATCCAAGGGAAAACACAAGGTGTATAAAATCAGTTCGTGGAAGAAATCACGGGACTAGACACACTTGAAACTGAATCAAAGCAGGCAAGATAGGGACGGGCATGTAGGAAAGCCAATGTTCTGCTGACTCAAGGATAGGTAGATAGAACGTCCACTCAGCAGTGAGGCTACAGGGCAAGTGTCTTTAGGGAAATGATAGTATATCCAAAAGGCGCAGAAAGGAAAATAAAGCGCAAGTGAGGCCTGCCCCATCTTCTACACGGCAGCCTTTTATATACTTGAAAGCATCATCATGTTTCCCTGCAGTCTTCTCCAGACTAAACATGTGCAACTCTTCCAGAGGTGGCATTCAGCAGGTTCTGACCAGTTCTGGAGAACTGGTAGCAGAAATTTTGAGTAGTTCGGAGAACCAGGAAATCCCACCTCTGACTGGCCCCGCCCCCATCTATTCTCTGCCTCCCGAGTCCCAGCTGATCGTCTGGATCTTCTTTTGTTGCCCTGCACAGGAGAACAGAGCTGGAAAGCAGGTTAGTGGGGTGGGGAGGGAACGGAGATTTTACAGTATCCTTCCCCTGCCACCCCAACCAAGCCATGCCATGCTCACCAAGCCACACCCACAGAACTGGTAGTAAAAAAATTTTTGAATCCCACCACTGAACTCTTCCCCATAAATTTTGCCTTCCAAGCAGCTTTTTATCTTGGATGCTCTCGTGTAGAGATGCTCTAATCTGCCAATATCCTTCCTGAAAAACACATTTTGAAAGCCCATCCCTGCCAAAGCCTTGAGGCCCACTATGGGTCCCTCCTCTGAAGCTGTGTCACCTCCTGGGACAAAGAGATATGCCTTCCTTGTCACAGTAGCCTGTCCTCTGGAACAAGTTTCCCCAAAGATTTGGATGGCCCCGATCTTTTTAGATTTTTTAAAAAACCTTAATAGTCTGATTCTTCTCTCAGATGCCAGGAAGCTGGTGAGCCTGGCCTGTATGGCTCAATGAGATAATGGAGTATTTGCGTGGGCCTCAGCATGTTGCATATACCAGATCACAGAAGCTGCTTGCTAAAAAAAACGGGGGAAAAGGAAAATTCCCAGGGGGTGGGGATTGTGAAATCCCATCGACTGTACACTAGTGACTAAGAGGGTGGGTGGAAAGCTTTCTGCAGGGGGAAAACTCTCTATCCTTTGCTAAGAAGTTTTCCTCCTTTAGTTTCTGCCGAGAGCTTTTTGTTGGAACTAAGGGGGGAAAAAAACCACTCTTCAAGAGCCTGTGGGAGAAATAAAACCTGCCCCTAATGGAGGATTTTTCTTCCTTAGCCCCTTGCGACTGGCTTTTACTTGGGGATCATGGGGGAAAAGATAAGACCCATCTCCGTCCTTTGTGAGGAGGAGTGTTTTTTTTCCCCCTTTAGACCCTAGCAGAGAATGGTCTCCAGTTAATCCTGCAGTCATTCATTCCGGAGAGCTAGTATGGTATAGAAGTTGAGGTGCTGGCCTAGAAACCAGGAGACTGTGAGTTCTAGTCCCATTTTAGGTATGAAAGCCATCTGGGTGACTTTTGGCCCATCACTCTCTCTCAACCCAATCCACCTCACAGAGTTGTTGTTGTGGGGAAAATAGGAGGAAAGAGTATTCAAAGTGGTAAGTTCACCACTTTGAGTTACTTACAAGAATAATAAAAGTGGGATTTTTTTTTTAAAAAAATGTCCTTGTAGAATCTTAGGGCTCCACTGAACCCAAATTGAAAAGCTCATCTAGATCAGGGGTCTCCAACCTTGGCAACTTTAAGCCTGGAGGACTTCAACTCCCAGAATTCCCCAGCCAGCAAAGCTGTTTTAAGCCTGGAGGAGTTGAAGTCCTCCAGGCTTTAAATTGCCATGTTTGGAGACCCCTGATCTAGATGACTTTGTGGTCATTCTAGATTCTAAAAAAAATTCTTCTGTGTTGCTTTTTAAATGAGTGGTAAGCTGCCCAAAGGCCAACAAAATAAGCAGCCATATAAATTGTTAAATTTATATTACACACACAGAGAGAGAGAGAGAGACAGAGACAGACAGACAGAGACAGAAACAGACAGAAACAGAGACAGACAAAGAGACACACACAGAGACACAGACACAAGCAGAGAGAGTATTCCTTTAACTTACTTAGTTTGCGTAGGTGGAACCCATCAAATTGCTGCACTTGTATAGACTGGGCGCTCAACCTGAAGGAAGATAATGCCAGTGATGCAGAAGACTATTCAAATATGCCCGGCTTAACAAAATAACACATGTGTTTTCAGATGGAATAGCTCTTCACCAGAGGAATGTTAACTCTAAACCCACTTCCTTTGATGTATTCCAAAGGGTCTCTAACATCCTTTTACTGCTCTGGAGATCCCTGCTTGGAAGAAAAAGGTGTAACTATAAAGCTCTTTTGAGGCATGAAAAAGGATATTTTTCAATCAAGCCAGCATTCCCCTGGTAGAGATCTATTTTAGCTCAATGGGGTTTGACTGAGGAAACCTTGTTTCCATCAAGCACCTGTCTGGCTAGTCTACTGCTTTATGCCAAGGCTACAGTCTGAGAGGGATTCATTCATACAAATGCATTTTTGTGAGAGCGGATCTGGAGCACACTAGGTTGTGGAAGGTTACTTTAGAATGCTCGCTTAAAATCTGGGAACGTACGTCTGCTGTCCAAGGGCACATTTAGCATTGTGGGGAGAGTTAAAGAGCTCAGTGGTGGATAAATGCACCTGTGTGCATTGGCAGCATTGAGTCTTTCCATTTTTTCCTGGGGCTGGGGAAAAGAGTTAAGGGTGATTGTGTTTAGACTACTATGAGAGTTTACACTACCTTTTTGTATGATTCAACTCAAGGAGTTGCTAGAACCTGAGGCCCCTGGGACTCTGCTTTTGAACCTTACCAAGTATGAAGCCCCACTTAATTTGTCCAGTTCAAGGGCCTGCATAGATTTCAATCAGGCAGCTTTAATGAGTTGTGGTGGCGCAATGGTTACAGTGCAGTCCTGCTGGCTACTTCTGCTGCCTGCCGGCTGCCTGCAATTTTGCAGTTCAAATCCCACCAGGCTCAAGGTTGACTCAGCTTTCCATCCTTCTGAAGTGGATAAAATGAGGACCCAGATTGTTGGGGGCAATAGGCTGACTCTGTAAACCACTTAGAGAGGGCTGTAAAGCACTGTGAAGTGGTATATAAGTCTAAGTGCTATTGCTATTGCTATTTAATGCTCGGGGTATATGCAGAATCTTGGAAACTGGAAGAGGAACTTCTCGCCCTTTTTTCTAGTGAGTTTTTTTTTCCTGAATCATTTCATAGAATTGTGAGGCTGGAAGGGACTTTGGGGGACTTCTACCCCAACCCGCTGCCCAAGGCAGGAGTCCTTATAGTATACATATACCATATATATATGGTATTCAGCTTTGTTTGAGTATTTTCCCATGTCATTATAGTTGTGCTTTTAAAGTTGTAGCAACGTTTCGGCAGAATCTCATCTGCCATCATCAGGCTTCTGTATTGTGTTCGTCTGTGAGTCAGACTTTCACAGCTGTTTCTGTTTTAAATTTGGGGTTAGCCTACTGCTGTGCCAGAATGGTTTTTTCTTCAACCTGATTGGTTGGGAGTCTTGGTCTGTGTTTATTGGTCTTGGAGTTTGCTGTGTTCTGCTTGATTGGTGTTTCTAATATCTTCTGTCTGTTTTGTAGCTTTTTTTTTTTGTCTTGATTGGTTGGCAACATTGTGTTTCCTGTATTGGAGGCTTTTGGTGTAGCTTGGCTCCGAGTAAACGGACGGCTATCATTTATTAGGAAGCTAGGTTTCATCTGGGTGCCTGGTTGGGGTGTGTTTGAGCTGGAGGTATCAGGGGGAGTGTGTTTGTGCCCAGGTGTTTGCCTGGCTTATGGTGTGGAGATTCTTTTGTTTGAGAGTGCAGGCTTCCAGATAATTGACAGTCTGGTGGAGTCATCTCTTCTATTCATGCTTTCAGGTCTTTTTTCAATCTCTATGGCTTCTCTGATAATTCTGTGGCTGGGGTTTTCTATAGTGGCTAGGGTTTCAGTGCCATTGAAGTCAGTAAGATACTTCACAGGCATCACATCAAGACTGCCTTCAAAACAGATGAAAAATAGCAGCTATCCTAAGAAACCCCAAAGATAAAGTTGATCTGGAAAACCAAGGCATATATGAAGTCCCCTGTGCATCATGCCCTGCCACATACATTGGACAGACCAATAGAAGAACACAAAAATGCAGTAAAAAAGCTGGAACACACTTCCTCACTAGTCCAACACATGAAAGACACAGGTCATAGCATAGCAGTGCAAGCAGTGGCACGAAGCTGAAAGCACCAGTCTGAGGATGACGAGTGGGACCTCGCCAAAACTTTGCCAAGATACTCTTAATCTTACACGGGAAAAGACCCGAACACACCTAGACCTACATACCTGTACCCGTGAAAATCTACGAAAACAAACAGACACCTCCTGCCTACCAGCCATTTGGAAACCCGCCCTCATGAACAGACGAGTACCTAACATGAAGAATGACACCAGACCCACACCCACCAGGGTCACACAAGATGCCACCACCACACTTCCACGTAAAAAGCAGACTCACACCCACACAGAAGATGAGACACGACCACGGACCAGAAGCCGCACTGCAGCTGCATCACTACCCACTTCAAACCCCTCCGAACCATACATGAAGCGAACTGACCCCCACCATGAAGATGCGGCACGACCACGAACTCGAAGCCAAACAGCAAGATCACAGCTCACCAGCTCAAATCCCCCAGCAACTAAGACTAACCTGAGCACAATCAAGCCCCCACCTGAACAGAACACACCTCCCGCCAATCAGAACACGGCCAACCCCCGCAACCAATCAGAACACAGCCAAGCCCCCACCCAATCAAGTCACACCCCCACTAGCAGTTAAAAGGAAGAAGCAGCTGCAAGCTCACATCACTCTGAGAAGCACAGAGCGGAAGACACAAGCCTGAAGATGATGAATGAGACTTCATTGAAACGTTGCCTAGATACTTCCAATCTTACCGGGAGAAAACCCGAATAACCAAAGATCGAGCGATCTATCTATCTATCTATCTATCTATCTATCTATCTATCTATCTATACCTTATAGTATAAGGAGTCCTTATAGTATACAAGGGGCGTGCATAAGCACACCAGCGTGCCTACCATCCCTGTCCTATTATTTCTTTTATATATTTTTTAAATTTTTCTTATATGTATCCATGTATTCATAACTATGTTTTTACTTATACCTATTATCTTGTAAGCAATTGATAAATAAAAATAAATAAAAAATAAAAATATTCCAGACAATTGAATGTCCAGTCTTTTCTTGAAAGAGAGAGAGAGAGATGGCGCACCCACAATTTTGGGAGGCAAGGGGGTTCCATTGATTTATCATTCTCACTGTCAGAAAATTCCTCCTTATTTCCAGGTTGGATCTCCCTCTGATGAGTTTCCACCCATTGCTTCTTGTCCTGCCCTAAGATGCTATGGAGAATAAACCAATCCCCTCTTCTTTGTGATAGCCCTTCAAATATTGGAAGACTGCTGTCAAATCCTCCTGAGCCTTCTCTTCGTTTGGCTAATCATACCTAGTTCCCTTAACCATTCATCATATGATTTATGCCTCCAGACTCCTTATCATCTCTGTTGCTCTTCTCTGCACTCTTTCCAGAGTCTCAGCACCCTTTTTTTTTTTTTTTTTTGTAAAATAGTAACCAGAACTGGATGCAGTATTCCAAACGTGTATACTCCACCAGTGCAGTATAGATAGAGTACTATCTACTGCATATAGATATTTATATAATATAGATCAAGGGTGTCAAACTCACATTGTCATATCGTTGCCACGTGACATATCGGACTTTCCCACCCCCTTTTGCTAAACTGGGGATGGGTATGGCCAGCGCATGATGCATCTGGCCTATGGGCTGGGAGTTTGACAGCCCTGGTATAGATAGAGTACTATTACTTCCTGTGATCTTCGGGTGATGCAGCCTAGGACTTCTTTCTGCCTGTACATACCTGGACTGGCAGCCTCTAATTCCTCAGCGGGAAAAGTGACATTGATATCTCTGCATCATTCTTGTAATGAAACTTGTGGCTTCAGGCAGTGGTGGGATTCAAAAAATTTTTACTACCGGTTCTGTGGGTGTGGCTTGGTGGGCGTGGCTTGGTGGGTGTGGCAGGGGAAAGATACTATAAAATCTCCATTCCCATCCCACTCCAGGGGAAGGATCAGAGGTGGCATTCAGCAGGTTCTGGCCAGTTCTGGAGAACCAGTCGCGGAAATTTTGCATAGTTCGGAGAACCGGGAAATACCACCTCTGACTGGAGATTTTACAGTATCCTTCCCCTGCCACACCCACCAAGCCATGCCCACAGAACTGATACTAAAAAAAATTGAATCCCACCACTGGGAAGGATACTGCAAAATCTCTGTTCCCTCTCTGCTCCTGGGGGAAGATTACTGCAAAATCCCTATTCCCTCTCCACCCCACTAACCTTCTTTCCAGCTCTGTTCTCCTGTGCAGGGCAACAAAAGAAGACCCAGCCAATCATCTGGGACTTGGGAGGCAGAGAATAGATGGGGGCACGACCAGTCAGAGGTGGTATTTGCCGGTTCTCCAAACTGCTCAAAATTTCCATTACCGGTTCTCCAGAACTGGTCAGAACCTGCTGAATACAACCTCTGACTTCAGGGTTTTTTGTTTCAGCTCTGGCCCATTCTAGTCCTTGCCAAAGTTCATTTGGAGAGATTTGGCAATTAGGATACTACTAAATAAAATGTAGTCTTTCATTCCTATTTCTCTATAAGTATTAACTGAGTCTTGCTTTCTAACCAGAAAGCGAACTAGAAACTCTGGAGTCCAGTGATAGATGGCCTTGATTCACAACCACTATTATGGTGTAATTATTGCAACAACTTCCCCCCATGTAGGAAATGAAAAATGTTTGGATACAGCAGACTCCGTTGACTTGACCCATTATTGAGCTCAGGTGTTGGAGGAATAACGGCACCCTGGGGGGATGAAATGGTCAGCATGTTTGCAGTCTTTGACACTCTTCCCACTTCCCTACTCCATGAATTCAGTTCAACTAATCTCTTAACTTTTCAAGGGTTGCAGAGAGATCACGAAAAGCAGAGATCCGGTTTAGCAGATTTATTAATTTATTTGCGTGTTCCTAAACGGGGATGTATTTTCTTTCTTCAGCAGGGTTGCGAGAGCTAAACCAGCCAGCGATTTAATAAAGTAACATTTTGGAAAACAGCATGGCAACCAACGATAATAAATACAATGACGGAGCCACAAACACCAAATAGGCAATGAGGAAGGAGAAGAAGAAAAGAGAGAGAGAGAGAAAGAAATGCAAGCCACTGTCAAAAACAATTTAACCAGAGCAATTAAAGCTCCTTTGGAAAGATGAAACCGTTTGTAAGTCAACATACCTTCCTCCAAATGGAAAGTTTTGACCGTTGTGTGGAAAGCTGTTAGAGAACAGACTAAAGAAATAGGGCCAGCTCTCCCATTAGGCAGATGAGGTAGTTGCCTCGCAGTCAAATGGGAGTTGCTGGGAAACAACGGATGACAAGGTGTGGGTATACAGAATGAAGTGTGCCAGGTACACCCTCTAAATTGGCCTGGTGTCTTCCAGTGGAATGGAGAATATAACCTTATTGCTACTTGAACTAAGATTCAAGTGTCTATTTCAAGGCATGTCCAACCTTTTGGCTTGCCTGGGCCATACTGAGTGAAGAGGATTTGTCTTCCACACCACATATTATGTATGTATGTATGTATGTATGTATGTATGTATGTATGTATGTATGTATAAATAATATTAAAAGAGGGGGCACGATGGCTCAGCAGTTAAAGATGCTGAGCTTGTCAGCTGGAAAGTTGGCAGCCCAGGTTTGAGACCCAAGTACTGAACAATGGAGTGGGCTCCTGTTCCTGCCTCAGCTCCTGCCCACCTGGTAGTTTGTAAACATGCATATGTAGATAGATAAATAGGTACCACTTCAGTAGGAAGGAAACAGAATTCTGTGCGCCTTTGGCATATAGCTATTCTGGCCACACAGCCACAGAAAATGTCTTTGCACAATGCTGGCTCCCTTGACCAAGAAATGGAGAAGAGCACTGCGCTGGGGTGAAATTCAACCACCTCAGCCCACCTTGGGAGAGGTGGTAGGGATGATTTGAATGGTAAAAAAATCACCCCTGGTTGCTATTACTATTATACCAAGTATACCAAGTCACGGCCACAGCCACGGCCAAAGAGCCAGTAGGGAAAAATGTTGAATTTCACCCCTGCAGTGCACCCCAGAGTCGGATATGACTGGACAGGGAAATGGTTACTTTTTAATATGAAAAGTTTACAATCTTGTGGGACATTACTAACTATCCAGTGCCGCTTGTCCAGGGTTGGACATGCATGGTTTAATCCATTACTGTGCCTGGAATTGTGAACTTGGGGATCTATCTTGGCTTTGTCTGGTTGGGTTAACATCAGTAACCCATTCCCCTTGGAGAGTGTTCAGAATCTGAAACGATAAGTTTTGGTAACTGTTTTTCTCTCTCTTAGTAATAGAAATTCAGTGGTGCCTGCAGACTTTTTCATTGCAAGAAGTAGAGAAGGGAAGACCTTTTTGCTTCTCCTCTTCCTTCTCCTTCTTTCCTTCAGGGTAGCTTCTGCTGTGATGACACAGAGGAAGGAAGTCACAGCAGAGAAGAAAGAAAAGCAGTACCTGTTATAGTCGCCACAAAAGGGCCAAATAGGAAAATGTATAAGGTGCTGTAGGAAATGGCATGGTGGGTTTTGAGAAGTATTCTAGAGCTCTTCAAAAAACACAGATTTCTCACAGGGGACAAATAATATCTCTCTTATAAACAGTTCTTATAATCAAAAGATTCTCCAAAAAAGGAAGGAAGGAAGGAAGGAAGGAAGGAAGGAAGGAAGGAAGGAAGGAAGGAAGGAAGGAAGGAAGGAAGGAAGGAAGGAAGGAAGGAAGGAAAAAAATAAAATAACTACATACTGTTTTAGCAAATGCCACTCCATTTCTTTAGCTGGTATCATTAAACACGGAATAAAAGACCCGGAAGTATGTGAATGGCCATTAGTGATCAACATAGGTTATTTATTTATTTATTTATTTATTTATTTATTTGTTTGTTTGTTTGTTTGTTTGTTTGTTTGTAAACATGTACAAGATAACAAGTGTAGGTATGAACATAAACAAGAACAAAGGGAGTACATACAGATAAATGGGGGCAGTAAGACTGGGACAGTAGGCATGCTAGTGCGCTTATGCATGCCTCCTTTAAGGACCTCTTAGGAATGGGGTGAGGTCCACATTGGACAGTTTGAGGTTGAAGCTGTGAGGGGTTGAGGCTGTAACAACGGAGTCAGGTAGGGAGTTCCAGGCATTGATCATTCTGTTGCTGAAGTCATATTTTCTGCAATCGAGTTTGAAGCGATTAACCTTGAGTTTGTATCATTTTCTATTTTAAGCTACAATCCTACTTTATAGAAGTAGATGGGATATCCACAGCAAGCCATGATTTTGTCAAAGTAAAGAAATATATATCTTAATGTATTTGTTTTGCAACAGATTGACACAAATCCAAAAAGGACAGCTTTGGGTCAAAATATTGTGACAAATGCTTTGTTGTTTGCACACACATACGCACACACACACACACACACACACACACACCTCCCACTGTGGATGTCCACGGTGGTAGAAAACCAGGACAGTTCTAAGCAATTTATTAACACTGGAAGGACTACAGGTTCCCCAATCTCTCTATACCTGTTGGATAAACTCCGCTGAGTTTATTACACGTAAAAATGCAGTATTGATCATGTAAGTCGAAACATTATGCAAAATTTGCCTAGGACTTGGCTCCACAAATTAGTTTTATCCTAACTAAATGAATATGAATTTGATTTCCAGGGGGCGGGGGGGATGGTAAACATGGGAGCAAATGCTTTGAGTCCTAAGTGATTTCCAACAGCAAGACGATCAGAAGCAAATGTTACTGCTTGCAAGAGCAGAACACTGAAGCTTGCTGTTCCAAAAGGGATGTGAACATGCATAATCATTTCCATCTATTCCTTTCAAACACATTATTTACAATTGTGAAATAGAACGTCTCCACACTTGCAAACTGCTTCCTCCCCCACCTTCCAATGTATGTAGCTGGCACCTTCTGATTAAAGGAGTCTATTTGTTCATCTACTGAAGAGTTTTGAAAGATCCTTGAGCCAGAGTCTTAAGAAATCTAGCTGCTATCATGTACTTTCTTGACCTTTTCATTAAACAAAGCTGCGATACTAATTTCTTGGCCTCGGCACAAGCTTCCCTTCAGTATCCCTGAGGATATTCCTCCAACAAAAAGATTTTATAATATATGGGGAGCATGCCATTTCTGGAAATATTTATCATTACTTAGTGACAACAAAATAAATTGTATTCGTTAAAGCTCTGCATATTTTTACTCTGAGAAAACAGATTTGTTTTTTAACCATCTGAAGGCCCTTGAGTCGCTGAGAAGAGAAGCTCTCTCTGCAGTGGCTGCCTTTTCGTTAGGTATCTCATCGCAATCCACCGGGAGAAGTGGAAGTTAGAGAGGACCACGTGGCTTATTGAGTGTGCTGAATTGCAAGAATGGATATGAAATTGGGGGGTGGGGACCCGCAGCGCAAGCAGCTTGTCCTGTATGATTCCCCCAGAGAAGTGTGGGTGGGTTGACTTTGAAACCCCCAGTGAGAGGCCAACGGCAACTGCAGCTGCTTGTCGTAGTAGCAGTGTGCCGAGTATGAGCAAATGGCCTGCAGATCCCATTCCTTGAAACAAGTCAACACTGACTTATGCTGCCAAAAGCTGGAGAAAGTAGCAGGCTTAATATAATTATTTTTCTTACTAACATTAGACTCCCCGCTCCTCCTGTCACATTGTAATCCGTGGGGTTTTGAATGATGAAGAGTCTGTTCCAGGCTTGGTCAGTCAAGATTAATTGAGTTTAGGCACAGTTCCACAGTTCTAAGATTTCTTCTTGCAAAAGGTCACAGTTGGTCATATAGGTTCAACTATAGTTCTCCCTGTCTCATGGGAACAGCAAAAGATGAGGTGGATAATGGTAAACTGATAAAGTGATTTCTTAGGAGATCTGAGATGTCACCTCAAGCTGTTGGTCTATCTAGTTTAATAGATAAATCAATACCTGTCTTTCTGAAGCCGATGCTCCTTTGGTATATTGACTGGGAGGTATATCACTTGAAATCCATGACACTGGAGTTCCAGTTAGTTGGGGAACAGATCATCAACAGCAATTTCTCCAAATTTCTGACAGGAATTTTTCTAGCCTATCTGAAATGGCTTTACAGCATAGTGCATTTCAAACATCTGCTGATTAAACCTGTGTTGGCCCACACTCACTCATGACTACAAGGGAGCTGCAGGTGTGTGTGGGGGTGGGGGTGTGTGTCAGTTTTACATCTTTATTTTACCTCATTGGAGAAAAAAGCTGTGAATAACAACAGAGTGTAAAAATTTTGGCAAGTTCTGAATAGGCTATGGAAAGAGAACATCAGACACTTGTGGCAGGCCTATTATCATTTTCCAGTTCTTTTACCTGTAGACTGTGCTGCTGGGCTGTAAGAAGGAGCCAGTTTAATGGTTTAATCTGTTGGGTAGGTCAACCATAACTCAAGGCAACTTAGGCAGCAAAAAAAAAAACATTCATTACTTTATGCTTTAGGTAACAGCACCAAACCAACTTTGCCACCGTCATCTAAGTTTAGATGCTTAGCATGGGCATACCTTAAAGGGCAGAAATCACAAGGCTGTTGGTTAGATTGGGAAATGCAGGGAGGGGGGGCAAAAAAGGGTATGCCCATCTCAGCAATTGAGTGCAATCTGAGAAAGACTTTACCACTAAGTTTTCCTGCTCCTCTAAGTGTTGGTAGAAGCAGGTGATTGGTGGAAGCTGGACCTGAGAGAAACATCCAGTCTATCTCTCCAATCTCTGTTGATGGAGTGTAAGTCCTTGTTCTATACAAGTATGATAGAGAGGCCATGTTGGGCTATTCATCTAACAGGAGACAGAGGTGTCATGGCCCCATTGGAGGCTGGGTTTGAGGAGGAGGACAATGGAGGAAGATGGCGTGGCCTACCTGGCCCCAGAGGAACGACTGGAGGAGCAGGACAAGGCAGTCCCAGGTCCCTTTTGGCCTAAGAAGTGTCACCAGTGATGGAGAGAGGGCACAGAACAACCAAGCGAGTGGGGAGGAGAGGGCAAGCAGTGGATCAGAGGAGCAACAGAGCTCCGGCGGCGACGAGCAATTACTTCCTCCCAATTCCTGAGCATGGAGAATGGAAAGGAGGCGGGATCAGTGTAGGGCAACCCGATGACTTGAGAGGTAGGCCCCTCTTCACAAGGTTCACCTGGAGAGTGAGATTTAAAGAGACACGGTTGGGAGGAATGCTTGTCAGGAACAAGTGTTTCCTTTTTCCAGCCTCACGTGCTGTTACCGATGTCTGGATACTTTGCTGTGCCTTTCCCTCTCTTTGCCTTTCCCTCTTTGCCTTGCTTGCCTGGCCTAGCTATGTGTGAGTTCACAGCGACCCAGTTCTACTCCAGGTTGTGCTGCAGTCCCAGTAAATAAACCCAGTAAGAGGACTCCCTGGGACCAAGTCCTCTGAACTGGGGCTGCTCTCAGAACTGTACTGTTCCTCTGGACTAATAGCAGCCAACTATTGGAGGTGCCTGTTTAGAGCTTTGCTCCTGAACTTGCAGTCAACGGTGGGACTTTGGGGGAAAAGTTGGAGCAACAAAGGGGAGTTAAGCTTTTGATCCAGCTGTGTTGCTTCTGTGCCCAACCCCAGATCATCACAGAGGAGAGTAGCGGCTAACAGGGGAGATTTGGTATTCTCTCAGTACAACAGAAAGCAGACTCAGGACAGCTGTCATCCAATCTGCCTGTGTGCACTCAAGCCACAAATGTTGTCATATTGATTGATTGATTGATTGATTTGATTTGATTTGATTTGATTTGATTTGATTTGGTTTGGTTTGGTTTGGTTTGGTTTGGTTTGATTTGGTTTGATTTGATTTGTCAATCGATTTGTCAATAGATATAAGTATAAACATGAGTAAGAATACAGGAAATAGGTATGAATAAATGGGGACAATAGGACAGGGACGGGAGGCACGATGGTGCACTTATGCACACCCCTTAGTTCATTGCCCAGTATGGATTAGCCCTCCTGTGGCTTAAACCCAACCACATTAATGAAATGCCTGTTGAGTTTCAGACCGCTGGTTCCTGTAAAGCTAAACTTCACATGTTTGTAAGATGCAATCAAAACAGAGTGGCACTTTTGATCGAGCGTTGCTTCGTGAAATGTTTTCATGTCGGAAAAAATTGAGCCTTCTTTCCGAATAACCCAAATCAGGGGCTGGTGTTCATTTTGCTGACTTCATATCCCTTCTGTACCTCGAGAACATCGTGCATATGTGATGCTTGGCTGTATTTCAAATGATTGTGGGTTAAAGGCTCCGTCTTCCTTATTATCACAGAAGGTTTTATAGCTCTGGTTGAAAGCTTTTTTTTTTTTTTTAACCCTCATTTAGGCCCCTTTGGCTTCTGCCCTACCAAACAGAACAGGTGATGTACACCCAACTATCTAGTGCATCCCTAACAGGCTGATATGTTTGGACATATTGAACACAGATGGGAAATCAAAGACAGATCAATGCTTGGCAACACTACAAGGGAATATAACTGGTTTCCCCTTTGGGGTTTTGTGATGTCAAGACAATAACAAATGTGGATGTCAAGTGGTGTTTAATATATTTATATTTGCAGTAAGATAATATAAATAATATTTTTAGCTATGAAAGTATGCCAACATCTTCTTTTTCTGGAATGTGTGTGGGATCTTACTGGGAGGAAAACCTCCACATAAAACTATATGCCAATCTGTTAAAAACCCCGACAGTGAAAGCCAACTATCACTGTAGGTAGAAAGGAGCAAGAGTGCACACACATGGTTAGCATATAAATTGTTACACAAAACAATCTTCAGGGCAGTTTTCTCTTGAATGTTAAGCACCATCTCCGTAGCATAAAACTGTGCCTGAACAAGTGAAGCTGCATATATTGTCTTGTTCGGTGAAGTTCCTCCGAATGTCTCTAGCTAGAAGTTCCACTAGAATGTCTCTAGTCTCGGCGATACACAGCTAGAGGTAATAATAACAACAGTAAAAACACTTCGTTGATTAGCTATTAGGCTGTATCTGAACACAAAATGTAAAATACAGAACAGTAAAAACCACGTGTTACCAAATAGAGTAAAACGGCATAAACAAAAGAAAGTGCAAATTATATTTCTGTGTCACTTCTACAATTTACTCCAATCAGATTCACACGTGCAGTTTGCAATGTTTTGCCCAGATAAAGGGCCATTTTATATGTAATTTTGAAGTTCTGACCTCACAGGAGCTTTTTTAATGGGTTTTCAATAGGGTGTTCATCTAATGCCCGGTCCCAGGTATTGATCACTTTTTTATACAGCTGACATTCAAGTAATATATGTGCCCTGTCCTCTATTTCCGGGTCTCTTCAAATATATTTCTATAAGAAACTCAGTTAAATCTTCTGTATTTAACCACTGCGTCCCATGGCAAGGCGATAGAGGGAACTGAAGATAGACAGAACCGAATCTACTTTCCAAGTTGTTGGTTTAGTGAAATTGTAGAGAACTGATTCTTTCCCCCCTCCAAGGGAAATGATTATTTCACCCATTCTAGAAAGGAGCTTGAAGTAGGTACTTAGATTATCTCTTCTTAGGGCTAAGATTTAAAGATTTAGAATACTGCAACTTGTACTTTTCATAGCTTCCTGACAAAAGGTTTTTCTAAAACCAGCAAATCCTACCGATGACCTGTAAGTCTTCTGCGGCATTATTACGGGATGTGTCCCATAAAAATAGATTTCTGATTGGTTGTGGGTAGCCATCTGCAGAATCCATACTTTGAGATATAATCTCTAAGAGCTGATTTTCAAATATACATTGGTCGTGTCGTGCCTGCAGCGTCAGACTATGATCTGCCTGTATAAATATTTAACTGTGTGGTGAGAGATAAGATCCCCGAGGACCCTGAGGTTCCAGCATGAGACCGAAAGCTTGGCAGACTTAAACCTCTGGTCCCGTTGATCGACCCTGAATGAATCTTGTAGATATTTGCAGTGTCCCACAGACACGTGACCACTTTTTGTGATGGTTTTGCTGAAACTTCTGGATTTTGGAAAGTCTGCACCATAGCAAACAATGAATTCAGTTAACGTCCATGGTATTCATTGAACAATTCCTGCATTGCCATTAACATCTGCTACAAAAAAGGTCATAAAATCTGGTCAAGTGACCAATCTGATTTGCAATCACCATGACATGTGATTATAACAGGCAGGCTCAATTACAGTTGTGTATTAAGGATCATTTACCATCCTACCTTTGAGCAGATTCCCTTTGTGCAAAGGTGCCTCCATTATTCTGTTTTTTTTCAGATTTGCCAACACAGGAGAAACTGCTGAGTCTGCAAATGTCATTTAGTTCTCTCAAAGGAAAAATAAACTACAACTACCCTACTTTAAAAAAAAAAACAGAATTTAAGGAATGGCTGCATAAGTCCTGTATTCACAGCCGTGTTTCAGTCCCAAATTCCTGTTTCTTTTTCAGTGTTGCCTTCTGTTTGTCTTTCAATCCAAGCTGGCTGCTAATTTTTCCACAGCTCCTGATGTTCCATTCATGGCTAAGTACAGGACTCTTTCACTCAGCCGAACCATGATGGCAATCTCATATTAGAATGTATTTTCTTAGGCTGCTACTAGTTTGAGTGATATTTGGTGAAAATACATTCTCAGATACTTATTTCTTGAGTTTTGTATTTATTGAGCATGCTGTCTCTCAATGTCACAGTAATTTACAGGAAGTGGAAGAACTTTTCTTTAGTTTGATTGAATCATAACCCATAATGAAGCATTTCAACCTAAAATGCCACCATCCTGGGATGCTGTTTTAAGTTGTCCAAAGTTTTCTTTTGAATGAGAGTAATTAAAGGGACACTTGTTTGGACTGATATACCCAGTGCTGTGTCAATATTTCCACTGATTCAGTTTATTACCCAGCTGTGAAAACTCATTTTAGCCCAATATGTTCTATAAAATAGCTAAAATTCAAAAGAGGGATGGAGTCCAACATCATATGGTACCAGAGGGCAAAAGAAGTTAGATGAAACAGGTTAATTCTGCTAACTTCATTCTGTTCTACAGTATAATTGTTATATATCTTCTCTATCAGATCCCTGACTCCTGTTCTAGGACTTTGCCACTGATCTAGCAGGAACAGAGGAAACTGTTTCACAGAGGAAGATGTCTTTGGGGAATTGGAATTTCAATTTCAACATTCTGTTTGAAGGGAAAAATTGTTTTCCTTTTGGTTTTGGAGTAATGATTTTGGATTCCTTTAAAGATTAAAGCCTTGGCCCACCAGCAAATACCACAGGATGGTTTACCAACAAGGAAAACAGAAGGCCTGAATCCAGCTCTTTCTGTTTCCTGTTCTGAATAGTTTGTTAGTGGCTATCTAAGACAGGGGTGTCAAACTCACGTTGTCATGGCAGCATCACGTGATGTATCGGGACTTTTTCCCCCTTCACTAAACTGGGCATGGGTGTGGCCAGCACATGAGCATTCTGGCTGGGCACAGATGCTTTTTTTGAACAATGTTTGCAGTTCAAGAAGCAGTCAAGGTCTGCCAAGATGTGTGCCTTCTAATTCTATATTTAATAAGGCCCAGTTTTAGTCTGAATATAGCTTGGGTATTAATGGTAGCTATTTTGGAAATAAATTGCATATTTGAATACCATACCTAAGTTTTATTGTTGGGGATGATTCTATTCCTGCCCTGGTGCTCCATTGGTTTTGGATAAATAATGCAGGATAAATCTTAAGTACTTCCATGAGAATTGAGGTGTTTTATACAGGGGAAATAGAATAGAATTCTTTATTGGCCAAGTGTGGTTGGACACACAAGGAATTTGTCTTGGTGCAAATACTCTCAGTATACATAAAAGAAAAGATACATTTGTCAAGAATCATCAGGTACAACACTTAATGATAATCATAGGGTACAATAAGCAATCAAATCATACTAGGAAACAGTCAATATAAATCGTAAGGATACAAGCGACAAAATTACAGTCATACAGTCACAAGTGGGAGGGGAGGGGTGATAAGGAGTGATGAGAAGATTAACAGTAATAGTAATGCAGACTTCGTAAATAGTTGGACAGTGTTGAGGGAATTATTTGTTTAGCAGAGTGATGGTGTTTAGGAAAAAATGCTTCTTGTGTCTAATTGTTCTGGTGTGCAGTGCTCTATAGCATCATTTAGAGGGAAGGAGTTGAAACAGTTTATGTCCGGGATGTGAGGGGGGTCTGTAAATATTTTCACAGCCCTCTTTTTGACGCAGGGTGCAGTATACAGGTCCTCAATTGAAGGCAGGTTGGTAGCAATTGTTTGTTCTGCAGTCCTAATTATCCTCTGAAGTCTGTGTCTGTCCTGTTGGGTTGCAGAACCAAACCAGACAGTTATAGAGGTGCAGATGACAGACTCAATAATTCCTCTGTAGAACTGGATCAGCAGCTCCTTGGGCAGTTTGAGCTTTCTGAGTTGGCGCAGAAAGAACATTCTTTGTTGTGCTTTTTTGATGATGTTTTTGATGTTAGGTGTCCATTTTAGGTCATGTGATATAGTAGAACCTAGAAATTTGAAGGTCTCTACATATTCTGACTGTCATGCACATCACAAAATGGGTGAAATAGGGCAAACCTGTTTCGCCTGGAGTTAAAAAATATAAGGTATATGAAAATCCATAACTTTCTCAGTTGAATAATAATATGGTTATTCAGCAGAGATGCCTGAAGCTGATTGTCATGCATTTAGCAGAAAATGAAAAGAGTTTTCTGGGGGAAAAGAATTATTCACTTATTTGTTTTCTGCATGTAATAGATAGCAAACTGATAGTGCTACAGCACTATAGGAAGTGACCAGAAAAACAATGTCTTGAATACTAAATATCATTAAAAATTGGTGCTTTTTAAAGGCATTTATGTAACCATATTTATGTGCATTTTTTTAAAAAAATGTTTTGCTGGATCAAACAAAGGTTCTTTTATTGTCCTCCTGCCCAGAGTCTGTTTGGAGTTCCACATTCATTCATTCACTCAATCAATCAGTTCTAGTTGCCATCAACTCTAATAGTTCTGAGGTATTACCTTATTTCCTGCTGGAAGAAAAGGAAGAGCAAAGTCCTACAGATGGCCAGGAATATGGCATCCGTCATCCATCTTGGGCCAAGGCATACAGTGACATTGAGGAGTGTCTACAACAAACTGCAAAGGCAAACTGATGACATGCAAAAAAAATTTATTTATTTATTTATTTAGCATATGGCATAAAATGTCAAGGAAATCTACACATGCTAGACACACAATGCAGTCCTGATGACTTAAATTGTTAGTTCATTCTGTTCAGTGCTTGCACACCTATCCTTGGTGCATGTGGGGGGGGAGGTGCAAACTAGCTTACACCAGCTGACTAGCAGTGCTGGCTCTTCCAGGGTCCTGTGATAGTCTCACCTTGCCTCACCTCACATTTAGCCAGGTCCAGCGCCAGCTTCCACTCTCCATGCACACGAAAGCAGAAAATGATGTCATCCTACAAATACCTACCATTGTATATCTATGCAAACCATGACATTTGCGTGAAGATGTTATCATGCATTTATGATCACTTGCCATTTCTGTCACCTTCATGGAAACCCATGATGAAATATTTGATGCTGTCTGGGCTCCTTTTCTATGGTGTAGCTATCACTAGCCCAGTTTCGACTACTGGAAATGGAAAGGAAGTATTCCCCCCTCTCCTTCCCCAAGAATGGTTTGTGGCTATCAAGCAAATTTTCAATAAAAGCAAGGAAGGGGGGGAGGAAGAAAAGGATGGATAGAAGGAAGGAAGGAAGGAAGGAAGGAGGAAGGAAGGAAGGAAGGAAGGGGAAGGGAGGGAGGGGAGGGAGGGAGGGAGGGAGGAAGGAAGGAAGGAAGGAAGGAAGGAAGGAAGGAAGGAAGGAAGGAAGGAAGGAAGAAATGGAAGGAAGAAAAGGAAGGAAGGAAGGAAGGAAGGAAGAAAGGAAGGAAGGAAGGAAGGAAGGAAGGAAGAAAAGGAAGGAAGGAAGAGAAGGAAGAAAAGGAAGGAAGGAAGGAGAGGGAGGGAGGGAGGGAGGGAGGGAGGGAGGGAAGGGGGGAGGAGGAGTTTTTCAACCCAATTGTAAAACACAAGTAACCATTCCAAAATATTACATCTCTCTCCAAATGTATCATGTTATGATGAAGGTACTCTTAAGGACCAATTTGGACATTTACACACTGAGAGTACCCTAGAATGTTATCAGATCTCATGGGACATTATAATTAAAGAACTTAAAACTTAATTGGGCTCAGAAACTTACGAATAAATACTCTTCCCTTGGAATTGCTAATGTTATAGGGAGGTGCGGTGGCTTACTAATGTAAAGAAAAGTTCAAAAACCTGATTTCACCATGATGTACTGTCAAAAGGTAGTGTCTAAGAATGTGAACTGAACGTGTGGTTTAGCTTTGATCTCAAATTGAGGGGAACGAAATGAGTAAGTTAGACATGCTAAAAACTTACCAAACAATTTTGAGGAAGGCTTCATTCTGGGTTTTTCTCAGCTGCAACTTGTTAACCTTTGCAAGGGAGTTTACTAAAATGTGATTGCCAGACTGCAAATCTCCGGTGATCGCCTTTCGAACTGTTCTTATTACCAGTAGTATATTCTTTTAATGACATTGGGATTGTAAATTATACTGACCATGAAGAAGGTATGAGAGAAAAGGAAACATTGACATTTGAACATCATTTTTGGCTATGCATACTGAGTATACTTTATTATGTATAATTATTCTGTGACCACTAACTCATCAGTCTGAAGATTCCAGATGAAATGAGGAATGTCAACACAACTTGCATAATCCCACATTTTATTGGATTGGCTGATGTTCAGGGAATTGTGCAGCACTTGTGATCTTTCATTTGGCTATGTTTTGCTGCTATCATTCCCAAATTATATTTCAGTTCATGATGACATCTGGAATTTCTGGCCCAAAGCAAGACAGAAGTGACCTAAAATTGTTCATTAAAGATGGCTTCTTCTTTGTCCCAATCTTCTTGCTGCGCAGTCTTTTCTTGTTGTTCCTTGTAGTTACAGCTCTCCATTTCTAAGAAGCACCTAACTCACTATGATACTCCTATGCCCAGTTTCTTGGCAATGAGCCTCATTGGGTTATATAGGACTCTTTCAATAGATTAGATTGTACAATCCATGCAGGACATTTCAATTGTTTTACTCTAATAATAGGTGCTGATAGAGAGTAGACCGAGTGATGAAAGATAATCAATAAAAGTTCCAATCCAGGTACACTATGTGGATAAAAATTCAGAAAGTGACATTCAATTATGGCTTAAGGGCCCTTTTTCTGAACTGTCCCTCTTTTTCCCCTCAGCATAATTTTTTTATTTTTGTTTATTAACTGCCAAGTAATACTATGCCGTCTTCTTTAGAATGTAAAGAAGTGAACAAAACAGACTGGAGTGGAAAACAACTTTAAATCTGCTTGACGTCCCAAGAATATCTTTTTATTTTCATCCTTGTTTCTAAATGGATGCCATTAAGACCAAATAAAAAATTCTAAAATAACTGCCTTTCAGATCATAGATTTGTGTATTTTCTACTTCTTAATTTGTTTTGAAACAGTGTACATGGCTTCTGCTGAATACCTCCTCTGTTGTCAGTGGACGAAAAGGTAAGACCTCCCTCTGATGCAGCAGGAAGAGATCTCCATCTCTTCCACTGGACAAACAGCTGTCTGGCAGGTTGGGAGCAGCCCTCCTATTTGGGGAGGAAGGTGTGTAAAAACTCTTTTCCCAATGTCCCTTTCCTTTCATCAGTGGGGGGGCTGAGAGTTCCTTGGGCACCTATATGGACCTCACGGACCCCAAGGCCTGTGATCTGCACATATATGCTCTAGCCCATGGTTTCATATTCTCCCAACAAGCAATCAGTGTTAAACAAGTTTGAGTAGTCCTGCTGGGATGCATTGTATTCATGTGAGCTGTTTTTTGAATCTTTTGCTCCGTTTCCCAGCGGCAAAATAATATGGAAGGAATCAATCTTCCACATTCCTAGTGGAAAATTATCTGTTTTGATACAAAAGAAACCAAACTGAAACACCTGCTCGTGTGCACATACCAAACACGCCTGTATGTTCCTCCGTTGTGTGCAGATGTACACAAATAGAGCGTCTTCCATTTATCATCGCTGTCTAAGGCATTCCAAATCCTGTTGCTGCTCTGGAATGCGTCTATTCTTCATGATGTCTTTTAAAGCATAAAATGTTTTAAAGCTGAAAGTCTTTCAGAGCATACTTTACCTCATCCGTCATCGCCCCAAACATTTTCAGAGTCTCCAGCCTTTCTGATTGTGAGTGACTTCTTGTATAGCAAAAGCCGGAAGGTAAAATAACTCTTGTTGTCTTTGTTCTCCTTTGACATAATTAGATGCTACTGTGCCTCCTTTCTTAGCACACTTCTCAGAAGATTTATGAAGTATTTAGAAAACCTCTCTCATTTCTTCATGGCTCCTGAACTGAGTGGCTCCTGAGCCAAGAAGTGACTTTCAATCTAATCTACTGTACCTCACAGGATGATTGCGAGACCAAAATTACCACAGCACAGTGCAAACTGGTGGTACCTGTTTAACTTCCACACTGAACATCATAGTCTCCAGCCAAGAGAGAGGAGCAAATTCACAATATAATATTTCCTTCAACTTCCCAGACATCCTTATGACTACATCAAAAAAGTATCTCCACAAGTCTCCCAGCTACCAAAACCAGCAAGATTATTGGGCATCTGGAAAAGCTGAAACATTATGCACTGGTGTATGGGAACTGGATATATCATTCCCCTTAAATCCCAGTAGAAACCTACATGTGGGTATTGTAAAATATAGAATGGCCCTTATGTGGGTAGGACAAATTGAGGGAGTAAGAATGATCACAGCAAAATGTGAACTGGCCCACAATAAACCCATCTGGATATACTAATCTCCTTTGTTCCCACTATCATTTTTCCAAATTCTCATCCCTTAGAATCATTTAAATGTAATGTGAAGTTACCGGAAATTGCCAGCAACTCAGGAGGACTTGGAGCGATCCTAAAAGCACTTGGAGTCAACTGGATATGCTTCAGAAACATCCCCTTAATATACAATAATCTCATTGTATATAATATAAATTAGCTCAGTAATAAAGTTTGGGCTGCAGTTTACCAGTTTCGCCTTCAGAAGAATCACATGAGACAGGTATCTTAAAGCTAACAGGTTATCTTTTTAGCCTTCAAAAATATGTCGCAGACATGGGAGAGTATTAAAGCCTGCAAAGTAAAGCAAAAGCTGTTTGGAGTTTTTATGAGATGATGACACCCCTCTGTCCCTCCCTCTATTTGTTAAGAGAAAAAAGAAAGGGTGGGGGGGGGGGAAACAGATAGATAGTTTGACACAAACATTGCTGTATATCTAGTGCAAGGTTTCCCAACCCTGGCAACCATTTAGACTTGTAGACGTCGATTCCCAGAATTTCCCAGCCAGCTGGGGAAACCATGATCTAGTGGAATAACTGATTTTTTTTTTAAAACAGGATGACTACAACATCTATTTGAATATTTCCTTTATTTGAAAGATGATCCAATTCAAGACCAGTTTATACAATGAGCAAAATAAAGAGCAAAATAGGGCCTTAGTCTGCACCTCAATGACATTCAGTGTGATCTATGCAAGTCACCCTTAAATTATGTGGCGTTAAACCTAGAGTAGTTATTTCTGATTTTATATCTATGCCTAGGCACATATTATGCAAATCTGCATTTTTCCAGAAGTAATGTGTACGTTTCATACTGGCACGTCGTAACATCTGTGCTGAGAGCTCCCACTGCTCTAACTTGAGGCCAGCCTTCCCTCATCCAACCCTTCAGATATGTTGGGATTGCAGGCTTCCAGCCAAATATACAGGCTTCCAATTGCAAAATTTACTAGGACTAAAAATCAGAGGGTTGACTTCACAAAGTATATCTGCCCCTTAAGCTCTCATCTGGATAATCTAAGCAGATCATGGAGAACTCAATTATGACTGATTGGGGTGTTTGCCAAGATCCTTTTCAGATTTCATACTCCTAAACAGTATGGCCTAGCTAGCCCCTCCAACCAGTTGTCTGGACACAGGGCTTACATGTGAATTTTTGCTTGACATGAAAGAGTCCAGTTTACAGTGAAGATAGACTCCCCGAAGCAGAGCTTCTAACTTATGTTTACACTGGTGTGCTGAGAGTTTCGCAGACATCAAAAAGATGCCCATTTTGTTTTAAGCCATTTCAGAAGAGGCATTTTCTCAGAACCATTTTTAGGACATGTTCTTGAGACAAATGTTTTTTTCTGTGCAAAGGGAGAAAGAAACAGTGAGAAAGTAAAAAATGCAACGATGATGTTTTTTACCAAGATTTAGAGTTGTGAGATGAACAGGTTCCAAGCAGATCTTGGCTTTGCTGTCAAATTCCTGATAGGTTTGCCCATAATGCAGCCAACTTAAAAAAAAAAATAGTTTAGGCGGAAAAGAGAAAGAAATCATATGAATGGAACATTGAGGCCTGATCTAAGAAAAGTCCAAAACTTATAAGATCTGTTTGTTTCTGTGCCTGAAAAATTAAGATCAGGTTTATCTGAAGGTTGTTAGAATCTCCTTTTTCCTGTGTGATCCTAGCCCAGCATTGTGTAAAACCTGGCAGATTTATATGCCACATTTTCCCATGATTTTGACACGAAACCAGATAAAAGTTGGCTGTTTTTCCAGTGTGCCTCACTGTGGGATTTTGCCTTTATTTGGACCTGAATCTTAGAACATAATTCATGCTCTGGGAAAAGAAATTCTGCTATACGAAAGGAAGCCATTGCCACAGAAATGAGGGGCTCTGCCTGCCACAGTTGATCTTTAATATCTTTAAACCAGGGGTGGGATGCTGCCGGTATAACAACCGGTTCGGTGATTGTGCACTTCGCGTGCACGTGCACATGAACAACAATGCAGAAACCCTTACCTGCTATGTTACTTCAGGAGAGTAACACAGCTGAGGAGTGGCAATCCGCTCTTCCACGCTGATCAGCTGGGACAATAAAAGTCAGTACAGCACAGAGACAGGTGGGAGGACCCACATGATCATCCGAGTGAACCAGTCCTAACTTCAGAGCTAGGGGTTTGCCCGAACCAGTCCAAACTGGCAATAAATTTTACTACTGGTTCTGTGGGTGTGGCTTGGTGGGAGTGGCAGGAGAAGGATACTGTAAAATCTCCATTCCCACCCCTCTCCTGGGGGAACGTTACTGCAAAATCCCATTCCCTCCCCACCCCACTAACCTGCTTTCCAGCTCCGTTCTCCTGTGCAGGGCAACAAAAGAAGACCCAGCCAATCAGCTGGGACTCGATGGGAGGCAGAGAATAGATGGGGGCGGGGCCAGTTAGAGGTGGTGTTTGCTGGTTCTCCAAACAACTGAAAATTTCCACTAGCGGTTCTCCAGAACTGGTCAGAACCTGTTGAATATCACCTCTGATTCAGATATTGAAATGTGGTGATGCAAACTGGAGGCAAAGGGGAATTTGAACTATGGAAAGAATATATGCCTTTTAGAAGCAGAAAAAAACTTAGCATAAAATCACATTGTCATAAAGGAATTTCTAAAACAAAGAAACAATTTCATAAATTATACAAAAATAAAACAACAGAAACCACACCAAGTCATATCAATATGCTGCCCCTCCCACAAATAGAAGGAAAATAAAGGCTTTTTAATGTTTGTTAAAGGATAAAGAGAATTTTGAATTGTGAGCTGCCCAGAGTCCTTTGCAGAGATGGCGGCTATAGAAATCATCAATAAAATAAAATTAAAGAGGTCAAGGAGTTTCTTTTTCTATCTGGGGAGGGGGTCTTCTTTCACTGCTTTAGTGGTATCTGGCCCTGTCCTTTTGGGTTGTACTTCCAAGAGGCAGGATGCAAGGTTGGCACTGATTTTTTTACTGCCTTCCTGGGAGGCATGTGACTTTTCCTTAAATCTGGATGATTTCCTAAGGATGTCTTGTGAGGTGAGTGAGACCAGCTGGTATCTTTAAGTGGTGCAAATGGATGTAAGGATTGCTTTTCCTGGAGTGTGCTCTTTCTGGAGAGCTTAAATGATGTCTCTGCTAAAGGGTTTTACTTTATGAGCAAGAATTGGCTGTTATCATTGCATTTTAACTATTTTAATTCCTCAAGGTGCTCTGGCACCCTGCCTGATTTGTAACTCTGGCTTGCAGGTATTCTTAATCTAATGATTGGTATTTAGGGCAGCTTTTTGCAAGCAAAGAAGCTTTTTGTATTTTTGTACAGGTAATCCTTGACTTACAACAGTTCATTTAGTACCATTCAAAGTTACAATGGCACTAAAAAAAGTTACTTATGACCATTTTTCACACTTACGATCGTTGCAGCATCCCCACTGTCATGAGAGGCCAGGCAAGGAGAAGCACACTTTGACGTGAGTGACGTCGAGTTGGCCACACCCACCCAGTCACATGACCACCAAGCCACACCCACCAACTAAGCCACACCCACAGAACTGGTAGTTAAAAAATTTGAATCCCATCCCTGGTTTCTTAGTGACAACAATTGAATTCTAAAACGTATTGATCAATGAGAGATAAAAAATAAATCACCTCTTTTTATTCTCAGGTTTCTTGATTTGCTGATTTTAAATTGCTTGTTTCATAGTCAAAACTTGGCTCATGTTTGGAATAAAGGCCAGAGAGTCCTTGGCTCATGTATGGAATAAAGGCCAGAGAGTAAGTATCCAATTTACTCCTATTTCCAGAAGGCATCCAGAGAATTCAGGAAACTGCAGGCTGTCCTTTCTCACAAAACATTGCATTCTTTGATAATATCAATTTTTTAAAAAAAACATTGCAACTTTAGAAGATCTTGGCAGAATCTCTGCAGTTTGAGCAGAGAAAAGGATGCTGTAGTGTACTTGCTTCACAGACTTGTAATACCGCATTCCCATTGGATAGATACCATCGCTGGGCGATTGGTCAATAACAACAAACTTGATTGGCCGCCTAAGCGGCGGGAAGTTTAAATAAACGCCATTGGTTGCGAGCCGTGAACAGCCGCTATAAAAAGGGCTGCCGCGGCTCGACTTTAGTTGAAGTTACTTGATTATTGAATAAAGAGCTGAACTCAACTCCGGTCTCAAATCTGCTTTGTTCAAGCTATAGAACAGATACCTTCCTATTTTCCTAGCAGAAATAGGAAAACCAGACAGACCAACACACTCTTGAGACACCTGTAGGCCTAGACATGGCAGATTGAATGAGAGTAAATTGCTCCAGAGTCCTTTTGCATGCTCTTAAGTGAAAAGTAGAAATCTGAAACAGGAGTTCCTGAGTCTGAATACTCTAACCACTATACCGTACATATCCAGCATGTAAATAAGGGTGATCTACTGTTTTCCTGAACATTCAAAAGGGCTTTTAACTAAGGCTCCGAGCAAATTCAGCAATCATGAAAGAAGATACGAAACTTCACATAGGTAGGAAACTGGTTAATGATCACAAGCAGAGAGATAAAAGGTCTAAGAAAGAAGAGAATAAATACTGGGCTCAGTCATTAAGATGGAACTTTGTCAACCTGATAATAAAGGATTTAAAATCAAAGGTGGGCTGGTGGTCAGGCTTGTTTATAGAGGAACACCGAATAATAAGGGTGGATCAAATACAAAAGATGGAGAAAAGCCCTTAAAAAGTGGGTGATTAGTGATTAAATTACAAATGTAGTTCAGTGTATCTGGCCCACTGCACACTACAGCAAAAACATTCTTAATATTGTATGTACAATGATTAGAGGACTATTGGAGATGCAATAGACAACTCCATGAAAATCAAATGATGTGGTGATGTGAAAAGGCATTAAGAAAGAAGGAAAAGAAGGAAACTGACATGACTATTGTACAGTATCATTTTTTAAATAACTGTGGTGGACCTGATTAAACCCTAGATAGGACACCACTAAGAGTTCAGAGTTGTAAAAGAATGTGGGAAATCATAAGCCAGTTTGATATAAATGGTCAAAGCACCAGACAGTAAACCAAGAGTTCTAATCCTAACTCAGGCATGAAAGTTGGCCAGGTGACTTAAGCCAGTCACTTTCTCTCAGCCCAGCCCTCCTCACAGGGTTGTTGTTGTGGAAAAAAATAGGAGGAGGAAGGAGTATTAGGTGTGTTTGCTGCCTTACTTAATTTCACATATGGCTTCTCCATTTTGGCTTTCTGTTTGTAAAATAAACGATGATGTGATGTAATATGTCATTGTGTTGTTCATCTGAGATTGTATTTACCTGTTTTTAAAAACTGCTCAGGACCAGATGATTTTTACTATGTCCTGATATGTAAAACCATAGAACCTGGACTATTATTTACTGAATGAATACTATATTTCAAATTAACCCCCACCCCCGATGCCTACACCTGCATTTAATTCAGGTAAACTCAAAAGACAATACTTCTTTCCTAAATTGTCAAAATGGAAAGTGCTCCAAAGGGAATTACTCGGGAGGGTGATATTAACAATTCATAAACATAATTATCTTGTTCTCAGAAAAGATGGGGACTTAACAAACTATTTAAGCAATGCAGGATTAACTGCATAGCACCAAAAGGCAGATGAGTTGCTTATTGAGACCAACAGTGATACAAGCAAAAAATCAGTCTTGTTAGGAAAGGCTGTCTAATAAAAACGTACCTAGGTCTTCTCTTATTATAAAATCATCCTGGACAGCTGTGGAAGTTCCTCTCCTCCTGCTTTTGGGAATATTTACAAACAACTCCCAGCCAGGTTCGCCCTGCAGCCTCGCCCATCCCCATTGGCAGCTCTTGCCTGGGCAGTGGTTTGGCTTTACCTTGCTCAACCTTCCTCCTTCTGTAGCTGGTGGCAGAAGGGAAGGACAGCCCCCCTCAGCTCCAGCAATGCCCTGTGTGCCGAGTCCCAATCTGGGGCTCTCCATAACTGGGGGGTGGCGGTGGCATGCTCCAGTTGTTTTCATCAGCGAGGGGGGCTGTAGAGCCTCTCTTCTCCCACTGGCCAGGAAGAAGCGTCGGGACCATGTCCGTGCTGGCTGGGGGAGAAGGGAACGGTCTCCTCCTCCCCCTGGCCAGGAAGAAGCTGCGGGGTCATGTCCCTGCTGGCTGGCGGTGAAAAGAACATTCTCCTTCTCCCCCAGCCAGCATGGACACGGCTCCGATGCTTCTTCCTGTCCAGGGGGGAGGAGGAGACCGTTCCCTCCTCCCCCAGCCCCGCACGGACATGGTCATGCGATGGGGGAGGGCAGCTAGCTAGCTAGGTCACAGTGAAGCAAGCCAGGTAAGCCCGGGGAGCAGGGGTGGGGAGACAATACAGTGGCCTAGGCCAGCCCGGGAGTCAACTCGACTGGGGCTTGCTTGCAGGCTCACTCACCCAGGGAGATCAGGGCTGTGGTGGAAGGCAGGCAGTAATGGTGGGCGAAGGCAGGTTAGCAATGGCAGGTGAGATGAAGAATGACTGGGTGGGGTGAGTGGGCGGGCAGGAGGGGGCAGAGCCAGCCAGTGGCGCGATTTACTGGTTCTCCGAACTGTGCAGACTCATAACAACCAGTTCTATAGAACCGGTCTGAACTGGTAGAATCCTACCCCTGATCTTGCTCTGTTATGAGATATTTTTTAAAAAAAAAAGAAAAGAAAAGATTTTAATCTGCTTGTTCCTTCTTTAAAGCAGGACTCATCCAACACTGGGGGTTGCAGGGAGAGGAGGGGAGAAATGTCAGGAATATGTGTTGTCTGGAAATCAAGCATTATCAAAAACACAACAAAACAAGAACAGTGGTATTTTTGCTTTTCACCCAAATGCTTGTCATCACTCTAATAAGCAGCTTAACATAGGCATTGCAAAGTAAAAAAAAAAATCTTAATAGAAAGGCTGGGTAAAGGTATAATGTGCCAAATGGGAGGCCCCTGCGTGCTATCAAGATTTTATCTTCATTTTCCTTCCCGAGTGCCATCAAGTATGCTCAGCTCCAGCTCCCTGGTGGCATCATCCTGAATGTCGCTGGCAAGACTCTTGACTATGATGGAGTATCCTCGTCTTGTAGCCCAAGCTAGCATATCACATTTACCTCCATTTTTGCCACAACAATTAATATTCATTAAAAAGAAAAGATGTTTCCATTGTGTTTGGCAGTCTAATAAGCAGCAACACAAAGGCCTTACAATACAGCAGAGCTGGGATTGGTCAGACTGGGGAAATGTAATCTATTGTGTGTTGTTATTCTTGGCATCGAGGCTTATTTTTAGTATGCAACCCATTCCCAATTTTTTTTAAAAAAATGCTGTGCATTGCAATTTGTGGTTTATATATTCTGACATGTCAGGGCCAAATATCAGTGACTGTGAATCTATATGCAACTATATCTGAATACCCTTTATATTAGGGGGCTTGCATCATGGCTGGCTATGTCCCTTTCTCAGCATCAAGGCCCTCTTCCAAATATGACCTCTTCTGGTCATCTGAGACTCTTTAGAGCAGTGGTCTCCAACCTTGGCAACTTTAAGCCTGGTGGACTTCAACTCCCAGAATTCTTCAACTCCCAGCTTTGTTGGCTGGGGAATTCTGGGAATTGAAGTCCACCAGGCTTAAAGTTGCCAAGGTTGGGGAGCCCTGCTTTAGAGCTTTCCCTACAAGGTTTTAAATGAACATGGTATGGAATGAATGGAGTGGAGACTTTCTAAATGCAGGCTTTCTGTTACTTCTTTCTCTATGTATTCCTACTACGCACGGAATTCCTATTTTGTGTGGGTCTGTGAGTGAAAGAAACAAAGAAAATATTTTCAAACAACTTCTGAAAATATTGCCAAGGAAACTGCAGGGACTTCACTTCTCCAGGCAATCTTCAAGAATCAGACATAACTGAAGTGTATACAACAAAAATCCCTTGCCAGGTCTCAGGTCTGGGAGTTTGAGAGTTTTGCATAGTATCTTAGCTGTTTGTAGCATCGCACTCTTTTGGAAATCCCACAGGATTGTAGCCCTCTTATTCTCCATGACTTTCTGTGGCATTTCCCCTCTGGACGTGGGAGGATCTAGTCCATCCATTATGCAGGTGTTCCTGTACACTAAGCCAACTACTTGATTGTGCCAGTCAGTGTACACTGTTCCTGCTTGCATCTTATAACCTGCCGCTATGCATTGAACTGTCTGAGGCCTCTGCATAGTCTTATCTAGTGAGAAAGAGCCCTGCTTTTATAGATTTGGTGCTTGCTGTCTGTTCTTGTGCTGCTATGATCAGGGCTTCAGAGCTGCTTTTTACTCAAGCCCTTTTCCAGCCATTAGTAGGAGTCTCCAAAGTCAGCTGCCACCTCACCTATCTGTCGATGTTTCATCCCATGCACAGTCTTGTCTTGCCATGGCCTTTCTCCCATGTCTGCTGTTGCCTCAGACATTCTCTCAGCAGCTCATTTTTGGGTGCCATCTTACTGATGTACTAGCACGGGTGTCAAACTAGCGGCCCATGGGCCAGATGCGTCACATGTAGGACATGCCCACCCCAGATCCGCAAAGGAAGCAATACAGTGGAACCTCCGGTCACGACCATAATCTGTTCCAGAACTTTGGTCGCAACCCGATTTGGTCATGACTGGAAGCAAGACTGACTGTGCATGCATGTACAAAAAAAAAAAAAAAAAAATGGCACAGAAGGGGAAATTGCCGCAGCAGGGAAAATCGCCACCTGAGGATGTGTTTGTGACCAGAGTGAAACATTTAGTGGATTTTTTTGGTCGGCACCCGATTTGGTCGTGATCAGAAGCGTTCGTGACCTGAGGTTCTACTGTACGTCACGTGATGGCAATGTGACACCACAAATTTGACCCCCGTGGACTAAGGGATGTTCTAGGTTTCATCCAGGACTGTGGCTTTAACATTCACCAGACTCCACCCACCCTCTTTCCATCTGGTATTCAGTCCCTTAGATCAAGGGTGGAAACATCTATCCATTGTGAGGAGCTTCCATGTCCTAGTTTGGCCAGCTCACTATAGCAGCTCTTGTTGACTTTGTATAGTGACAGGCACATACAGATCCATATGTATGGCATTGAGCCATAGGCTTTCCTATAATCAATGTGGGATATGCTCATATATATTATTCCTTGCTTTTTTCCACAAGTGCAGGACCCACTTTTTGGGGATCAACTGAGTGTTGATCCATTGATTGTGACAGGAACTGACAGACCAGCTTATCACCCAAGCCTGACATTGTGGGAAGCTTTCACCCTGCTAATCCCTAGTGAGGGAACATTCATGCTTTATACCAGGACATACCATATGTCCATGTAAGGACTGTTCTGCATGGCACCACAAAAGAAGATCCAGTATGGGAGCCAGTATTAAATGAGCTGGCATTAAAAACTGTGCTGTGCTCCCAACTCAGCAGCCAAGCAGAACAGGACTTCGATCTATATCCAGAGATCTTGTTCCATGCTTAATGTACATTAGACAGAGAGGCTTATGGAGAAAAATATCTATTAAGCGATAAATATTTGGGATATACTCTAAATAGAAAATTAGGCTGATCAAGAACCCCTCTTCTGAAACACAATTGATCCTTTTCTGGGGTGGGGGGGTGGGGGAGGACAAACGAGTTGGATATTCATCACAATGAATATTGCCTAAGAGCCCACTTTTTAAATTTTGAGCTATGCGGTTTTGTTTTCTTTTGGTTTTTTTTTTTTTTTTTAAATCCTGCTGGAGCTTTATCTGGTTTAGTTTCACCATCACTCCTCCTGACATGCTTTTCTTATGCTAACTTGCTAGTTTTGTGATGGTGGCATAGTAAATTATACTCCCGGATGGGCTAAGGAACCTTTAGGTCCCTGTCCCATTGGTCTTGCTAATGATTACACAGCTGCCCGCTAGTCTTCTCTAATGTAGACTCCTGGGTCCTGCTGCTTTGGAAAGATGCAATGAAGTTTATTTTCCTTTGAAACAAAATATATTGAGATCATTGTCAAGAGCAACCTCGGAGGTTTACAGAAGGGGCCTACTAACCTTAGCAGAATATTAGAAGCCTCCAGGCTATTTGTACTGCCAGAGGTGTAATTTACCTATTCTGTTTCTCTGCTTCGGAGGAAAGAAATCAAGTGAACAGGTCAAAAGGACCACTGGAGCAATACAAGGCAAGCATAAGGCCCAAAAAGAATCAAATTCTCAGCTAGTATAAATAAGTAGATAGGGTTGCTTCAGTGCTTTGTGGATGTAGGATGAAAATTGTCAGCTTTTGTCAGGGTGAGCCATTCCAATTTTTTTAAAAAAAAATGCAAAAGTTTTAAAACTCCTTTAATTAATTGCAAAATTACACAGTTTATCCAGCAGGATGGTCCCCCAAAAGGAGATAGGTCCCTGCATGGGTCATTTCTCACTTGTTTTGCTCTTGGATATTTTTCTGTATCTTGTACAAAGGTGGATTTGAAGACTGTACAGATGCAGATAGAAAACTCAACAAGACGTCCATAACAAAGAACATTTATTGGTTCATCAGGTATCCTCATAACTCACGTTTGTGATGAAGTTCTTCTTTTATGACCAATCCTTTGTATATCTGCCTTGTAGTAAAAGATGGTTATCTCCTAACCCATCTCGTAGCGATGGAAAGAAGGTGCCATGAGTAAGAGAGTTCAGACAAAGAATGAGGAAAACTTCCCCCAACCCCTCGAGGGTCAAAACTAGTGACCAATCAGGATTACAGATGTGGTACGTGACATGGACTACATTTCCCAGGATACCTTTAACTACATTTACCAAGATGCATTCCCTTAAGGGGGCAGCTCATACTTCCTAAGTAACTATCCAATTCCCATAGACTGGCTGGGACAGCACAGATATCCATCCCAACTATTCCAGGTAGGTTGGAATAATGTCTAGAAATCTCCACAAATATGCCTTAAGCCAGGGGTGTCAAACTCATGTCGTCACAGCGGCGTCACTTGATGTCTCGGGACCTTTTTCCCACTTTGCTAAACCGGGCGTGGGTGTGGTCAGCGTGTGACGCATCCGGCCCCCAGGCCAGGAGTTTGACAGCCCTGCCTTAAGCCATGCAGAACAAGAGTTATAACTTATAGCCCAACAAGGAGAGCTGGCCCCAAAAGCTGCTCTTTGATATAGTGAGGTGGTGCTTGTAAACCACAAAAGTGAGTTAGTGCATGCTGGGAGATGTAGTCAACAGAGAGAAATGGGAATCGAGGTAGCCTTGGTCTATAATAACTTGCAGAAAGGCCATGGTGATGGTTGCATATGTTTTTCATAAACTTCCAAGCAATTACTTTGCCTTTGTAATTTACCTAAAACTCAACATTTTCCATACTTTTGTTACTACAGTGTTAATACCACCTGTGGTAACCTGTAGGAATGCATTCCCTCCATGTTCTGTATTATTTAATAGATAGCCTGGATCATCCTTTCAGATCATCCTTTCTTACCTCTACAGAGAAATAAATGGACCATGGGTGGGCAAAAAAAGGATTGAGAGTTGGGAAAACTTCCCATTTTCGACTGGCTTCCTCACTGACTCTGCACGGTAAGTTGCTCTGCTATTCCTGTTCAGCCACAGTTCTTTCAACCTCTGGCCAAGATAAAAACACTTTGCTGTACATTCCCTGTGTGTTCCTGTACTGTCAACATGTTGTTATTTTTTGCAGACAAAATATACTGTCATCAGCAATGAGATCTTTCGGAACGGAGATCGGTGTCCCAGCGCTGTTGAATGAGACTTGAGCAAATGAATTAATGTGGGAGAGATTAGCTTTGGCTTTTCACTTGAAAGGCAGGTAACAAAATTTTTATTGGTCTGCTCCCTGCATTCCAAGAGGAAACCAGACTCTGATAGGTGAAATCTTTTCAAGTTAATTTCCCTGAAGCCTCCCATCACCAACAGAAAGGCCAAGTCCCATCCAGTTGTCCAGTGACCTTTCACCTCTCCGTGGCCAAGTGCCATCTGGCTCCCTATTGGCTACTACTAACACGCATTAGGAAGCCGGGGGTCTCCTGGCCAAGAGCGTCCTTTATTTTTAGCCTGATCACAAACATCAGTCTCCACACACCTTTCCTCCAATGCCCATTTTATCCCAAAAAGGATATTCTTCCCACAGGTGGTTTTTGAACTTTTGGCCCTGAATGCTAATTTGTAGCCAAATACCACAAGGGTCACATTGCCATCAAAATAAATTCCCTCCCTTGCAAAAATTTCAAGTCTTGTCCTGTAAATGAACTACAAAAACATAAACACGGAGCATGGCGAATTGAGGTGGGACGCACAAAATAATGCCATCTGGCCAAATGGAAGAGGAAGCAGGCAGGTTCTCACAGACATATAAAAGTTTGCGTGTTTCTTGTTCCTGTGGCTCTCAAATGCTGGAGGAAGAGGGTCTCAGAGAAATGGATGTCTCTTCCTCTTGGTAATTTCAAGCGAATGGTTTCTGTGGAGTTTTCATTAAATGCTTTGACACCAAAGCTCCTTTTCCAAGAGGCCAAGGTCATGCTTCAGAGGGAGGCAGGCTGCTGTTTCTATAATTACTACGAGGGGTGAAGCCACAGCCTGCTGCAATGCTGTCTCTAACTACAATGTTTTCATATCGCCACATCTATTTCATCCTGGAAAGAAAGGGGCAATAGAAAAATTCTCTCCCAAAGCAGCATTTCCCTTTTAAAAGAAAGTGATATTCTTCCTTTTAGGATAGACAAAATGTCAACATGTTATTTTTCGCAGACAAAATATACTGTCACCAAGAATTAGATCTTTCAGAATGGAGACAAAATGGGTAGTTTCACAAAAGACAGACTCAGCTCTAATTAAGAAAAAAATGAAATATTAGAATACAGGTAGTCCTTGATTTATGACACACAACTGAGCCCAAATTTCCTGAGACTTTTGTTAAGTGAGATTTGTCCCATATTATGACCTTTCCTGCCACAGTTGTTAAGTTAGTAATCCGGTTGTTAAGTGAATCTGGCTTCCCCATTGACTTTACTTGTAAGAAGGTCACAAAAGGTGATCACATGACCTTGGGGACACAGCAAGGGTCATAAATATGAACCAGTTGCCAAGCATCTGAATTTTGATCACATGACCATGGTCATAACTGTGAAAAATGGTCATAAGTCACATTTTTTCTGTGCTGTTGTAACTTTGAGCAGTCACTAAATGAACTGTTGTAATTTGAGGACTATCTACCAGTATAGATCTTTTTAAGAACATGGCCATAATAGGGTTTTTTTTCCCCTAGGTATAACTGTTTTCAGGAAAATCTATGGCTTGCAGTAAAAAAAAAAGTGTCTATGTCTATCTCACTTCTTGCTCTTTGGTGCATTTAATAAGAAACAATATTTTAATGTAAGAATGAAATAAATGTTCATTCAGTGGTTTAATATTCATACTCAATTAACTGAGGCTAAGGCTAGAAGAATTGTAAATAGATTAGTAGATAGGAGTGGTAACAATTCTGCTGTACATGATGGTTCTCTCAGGGGTGGGATTCAAATTTTTTAACAACCGATTCTGTGGGTGTGGCTTAGTTGGTGGGCGTGGCTTGGTGGTCATGTTATTGGCTGGGCGTGGCCAACTCAATATCACTCACATCGAGGCACGCATCTCCTCTCCTGGCCTCTCATGACTGTGGGGATGCTGCAAGTGTGAAAAATGGTCATGTCACTTTTTTCAGTGCCATTGTAACTTTGAATGGTCACTCCACACAAGCAAAGTTACCAGCAAAGGAGGGGGGAAAAAACTCCAGAGAAGTTTCAGAGACAGGAAGTCTAGTCCTGCCAAGAATGTAATAAGGGTTAACAGAGAGGCAGTTTCTGTAAGCAACACCAGAATGTTTCCTTCCTGCCTTCCTTACAGGATTAGGCCAGTAATTTCTTCTAACAACCGGTTCTCTGAACTGCTTAGAATGTTAACAACCGGTTCTAGTGAATAGGTGTGAACTGTTAGAATCCCACCCCTGGGTTCTCTGCAGGAGAAACATGAAAGATTGTCAGATGGGATGCCATACCAGTGGTGGGGAGAGGATCAACTTTCTCATTATCCCCATAATCTGCTGTTACCAAATGGTATGTCAGCAGTAGTCAATGCTGCATTATAGCTTAATTTCTAAAGAAATATTCCTGACAAATTATAAAAACAATAATGTGGGAAGGGAAGGGAAGGGAAGGGAAGGGAAGGGAAGGGAAGGGAAGGGAAGGAGGAAGGAAGGAAGGAAGGAAGGAAGGAAGGAAGGAAGGAAGGAAGGAAGGAAGGAAGGAAGGATGGATGACAGAAATACCAATAGCACTTAGACTACAGTTTACAAATGTCAGCCTACTGCCCCCAACAATCTGGGTCCTCATTTTACCAGCCTTGCAAGGACAGAAGGTTGAGTCAACTTTGAGCCCTATTAGGATCAAACTCCAAACTGTGGGCAGAGTTTACCTGCAATACTTCATTCTAACCACTGCACCATCAGGGAGGGAGGGAAGGAGGGAAGGAGGGAGGGAGGAAGGTTAATGAAATAACTTTTTCAAATATCTGCATGAAAAAACAGAAATATAAATTATGCTACAAGCAATAAATCTTAGGTCCAGGCACAGCAGTTGTAGGAGAAAGTAGTCCTGTCCATCAAAACCATAATAATGGTGATAAAACCAGATAAATTTGTGCCAGGGCTCCCGCATTTGGTAAGCAACCGAGCAGTGCATTCTAACAGCAAAAGCAAGTTAAAGAGATGTCTTAAAACTATATTACAGTGTATTTTAACCGACTCACACAGAACGAGGGATTTTTTAAAAATGTTTAGATATTTTGGGCAAACTCAAAGTACTTTTACCGAATATGATGCTATGAACATTAAGATAAAAGCGTATGTACATTAGCTATGATAAACTTCAAAGCAGGGGCAGGGAGGAGAGAGTATAAATATGGATTAGGGATGTAATATGATAAAAACACAAAAGAAAGAAAATTCAAAAACACCACAGTAAACATGCAACGCAACCACATTAATCCAGAAACCACAGGGTTGTTTCTGTTTTGAAAAGCTTTGGAATTAAATTGTTTATTTTCTTCCAGATCATTTACTATAGTAGAAGAAGATTTTTTTTAAAGCCACACAAATACAAACAAACCACTTTTAAAATTATTATTTCAGCATGACAGATCGCTAATGACTACCGATTCTTGAATGCCACAAGATCCTCCATCCCCACCCCAATTCCCCTGCGTTATCTATTGGGGCTGATTTTTCTCTTATGATCCGCTACGCCAATAAGGTGAAATAGACTTAAGAACCCAATGCCATCTAAGTTGAGATTACTCTTATTGTAACAGCAAGTAACAGAATCTTTAAAGTCTGAACGGACTTCTCTCAACCCTCGTTTGATCTTCGTATGAGTTCGGGAAGACATTTTCTTGAATTTTGTTTTTTCCTGGAATGGACTCAGCTTGAACTTGTCTTGGTCTCTGTCTGTCCTTCAAATCCATTCCCGATGTCCTCAATGTGATCCTCAAGGACCACTGCGGTCATTAGGAAGATATCAGTCCCAGAGAATTATTTCAAGTGGTCTCCTTGTTTTGTTACAAAGCTGTCACTAATGTAATCCACCGGTGGATTATGGACGATAGTGATGTTTTGTTTATAAAAACTTAGCAGTCATATTAAAAAATATAGGCATAAATCTTTTCTCAAGACTTCTGTTATTCATGCAGTTAACCAGATATTTAGGATATGAGGGCAGCATCCTGCTTTTGTTGCTGTTTCCCTGAAGTTAATATTCACAGATATACATCTGATCACCAGGAGCTGTTAAGAACAGTTAAGAGTCACCGGTTGCCTTGCAGTCCACAAAGTCATTGGATTCTTTTCAAGATCTCCATGATCTTTGCCTTCGCTGCATTTTATAACAATACAGTTTGAGCGTGCATTGTGTGAACTCATAATTTTCTTAAATCTACCCTGAATTTTCATAAGTCACTTCATTATATATGAGCAAATCTTCTCTTTCCCTGTTCCTTTCTCTCTCTGTTCCCTTCACATCTAGTGTAATTGGAATCTTTTCTTGACATCTTTTTTTTTAAAATGTGCTTTTCCTCACCTAAAAATCTGCAAACACTGTCACACTTTCTAACCAGGGATGAGTTGCTGTTTCCTCTTGATCACTTTCTGGCACCTTCTCCAATTCTCTGGCATCCTCTTTTAAAATGTGGTTGTCAGAACTAGACTTTGTATACCATGAATGCTCAATGCTACTGAGCTATATAGTGGCATTAAGTAACAGATAGTTTGAGTTTCAACATCTAGATAACCATTGATAGGAAATGTTGTTGCTTTTTTCATTGTAGCCACGATGGATATCATGTCTATGAACCTATATACAACCTGAGCCCAAGCTTTTTTTTCCTTGGACTTATTCCCCACAAACAAAAAATATATGAAAAATTGTAATTTTTGATGTTCAATTTGGAAACGGAATTATTATTATTTTTTAATCTGTAACATTTGCAGTGGTGCAGTAAAGGAAGGAGGCTGCCTTAAAACTGGCCCAAAGCATTTAGTAGCTCTCCTGGTTCTACTCCAGCTACTGCAACACTATAAACCTCCAAAAATTCCTATCATTAAAAAAAACACCTTCTGGTTGAGTTTTTATTAGTTATAATGTGTACTGTAAATCCAATGATTCTCTCCCCATTTACTGAGCGCCAGAAAATTACACCTCCCCAGTGATCAAGCTCTAATCTAAGGATACTCTTTTCAAAAGGTGTAAACTTCACCTTCTATTTCCTGCTTTGCTTAGATATTTCAATCTCTAAAGTGCTGAGGAGCAGGCAGGAAGGACTTCAGGAGAGGAGACTCATGATAAGTGGACTTAAATTGTCCTTTTTTTCAGGGACATCTTGAAGGACAGGTGAATTTATTGCTTTATATGGCACCAGCCAATGGAATGAGGAATACTGAAAGTCAAAGGGACATCAAATGATTTTAGGACCTCAGCTGCATACGTCATGTCGATGATCCAGAAGATCTTTAAGAATAAAGTAGTCATCAACAGAAAAGACTAGCCCAATATTACTAGTCCAATCCTTGTTCTACTTCATTTTCCACCTAGGTGGCATGACAAGGTTACAGAATTATAGAGTTGACATATTATATCTTTGTGTTTGTGTTAATATATATCATCTGTCACATAATTGTTTGAAAGCCTACGACCATCAACATCAATGTACTTTGAGAGCTGGAATTGCTGGTATGAATGGTTAGATAAAAGATGGGCTACATAATACTGTAAAAGAGGATAAGCTATAATGGTAGTGGTAATTATATATTCGCATTAAGGATTACTTGTAAATATGGCATAAAATAGGGACAGAAATAATGACCCACAAACTGTCGAAGATGAAATTGTTTTTAGTCACTTTTTGATTTTTCTTCTACTCTTACTTCTTTTTTTCTTCTCTTTCCTCTTTTACTTCTCAACTCTGTCTCTTTTCTTCTACATTTGTGTATGTGTTGTTTGTTTATTTTAATTGTAAAATTAATAAAGTTTGTTTTTTTAAAAAAGGAAGCCCACGCTCATCACGGGAAGTATTTTTATTTGTGAGCAGTGAACACAGTAGTCTTTCTTGCAACTGGAACATGTCATACAGCTGGTCATACATTCATTCCATATGAGTTTTGTTAAGAAATTAGGAAGATATTACCACTGCAAACATACCTGGCTTTGTAAGTGAGGGTTATAGAAGAGAAGATTTGTCAGTATATTCATGAACTGGAATAGAGCTTGGTAACAAGGTCAGCCAATGAATAGGCATAGCAACTAAGTCAGCCAATGAGGACTGTTTTGGAAACTGAAACTAAAAGTAGCCTAGGCACGGCTCTATGTTAAGCTCTGCAACTCTGCAGCTATGTTGAGCTCTGAGTCTGTCCATTGAAGATGAAACTTGCTTGCTTGCTGAAGACTGGAGCTCTGCTCTGAACTTGCAACATGTTTCTGTTTGAGTTTGCTCCATGTTGGAGAAATCTACAACTGGTGTATAAAATCTACTTATGCTAAATAAATATGTTAAATGAAGCATCAGCCATGTGTTTATTTTTCTGGTGCTGAATTATTACTGCAAAACTCTCAATAAGGTCATGTTGTAAAGGAAAAAAAATAGTTCATGCACTGGGAACCATTTACAAGAGTTTGGTTCCTGATTGTATTAACTGATGGAGAGACAAATTTTACACTGTAGCAAGTGCCGTACAATGTGAAAATATTTCACTTTTCAAAACTGGAAACCCAAGATCAAGAGCATCAGCATGGAGAGAGAAAGGCTAGACTATGTAGCCTACCGAAGGATGACATGACCCACCTTCTCATCACTGAGTGTGCGATTTAGATTAAAGCTTGAAACCATAATCTTTCAAACTGGATTCCTTTTGCTGTCAAGGGCACCGAGTGTCAAAACAGGATCCTCCCTGGGTGTAGGGAGGACCTTCCTTCTAAGGCAGACCTGGTCATTTTACAGCCACATCCAGCCCACAGGCAATTTGCGTCTGGCCAGCAGCATCGCAGTGTTGGGGGACAGGGTGTCAATGGGGTGACATCAGTGGGGATGGGTCATTGGGGGCTGGGTGTTGGTGAAAGATGGGGTGCTGCAGTGGCAGCAGAGGGAGTGGGGGGGTGGCAGCAGCAGCCCCCCAACACAACAGTTTCTCACATGGCCCCGTGGGAAAATTAATTGCCCCTGTTGTAAGGCCTTTTGGGGCCAGTGATTGTATCTGAATTTTGAGAACATCTTATGCAAAATGGTTGATGTGGTGTGCATATGGTTCTCATATGCCAGAAAGCAGACAAAGCACTAAGCCACAATGCCTTCTCTGAGAAAATTCAGCTATTCCTTGGATATTAGATATGATTAATCTTTTTTTTTTAACCCCGAAGCCCATTGACAATAGGGCTGCAAGTTCTTCAAATGTGACTCCCAAAAGATACTTTGAAGTACACAGAGATGTGAATAGAGCCCATCTGCAATATGTTAAAACTTTTTTTTCCCTAAGACTGTGTGCAGCTACCCTCGATAGCACCGAAAGCTCTGTTCATATCCCTTGTACGTTGCAAACACTGTTTTTGAAATCAAATGCAAAGAGTCACTCAGCCCTACATTTTAATATTATTCTCAATCATTAGAAGACCCAGAAATGGAGGTGGTGATGTCATGAGGCTATGCCAAGGGATAACTCTGAATGATCCAGTTTTTTTCTTTTCTTTACTTTTATGCTGTTTTATGTTTAGGCTGTCTACCCAAAGATTTAAGAACTTAATTCTCTTCGGGGGGGGGGGGGGTGTTTAAAAAAAGTGATATATTTTTCAGTAAGTTTCTGTCATATTTTAGATTTGGGAGTCTCAAAAAGGGAGTTGAGGTCTTAAGGGCTTGAGATTTCAATCCCATATCTGAATACAAAAGAAACAATCTCAGCAGCTGCCTGCGTGATCGTATGCATCCATCCCAAAATTCTCCTTTCTATGCAACCATGCTTCTGGGTCAATTCTCTTGCTTCTCATCAGTTCTACTACATCTGCTTTATTTTTCTAGAGAAAAGAGAATATTTTTATTATGTTACTATTCTTGGTTTATTTGTTAGTTTGTTTATTTTATTATATTTGGAGGCTGCCCAACTCCACATGAGTTTAGACAGCTTAACCAAATCTTGCAGTCTTTCATCTGACTTTCCTAATTATTTCTCTTCCAGCGGCAATGTTTGTGTAAGCAAGTTTGCAATTGTAGAGGGCAGAGGGAATGGCCTGGAAGGACAGGAGGGATTGCTGCTATCCAGGCAACAGTCCGATAAGAGGGGCTTGAACCTGGGCCAAGAAAGCAAATTGAAAAAACATCTCAGACAAGCCCTTACCTGGTTCCCACAAAGAGAAAGGGAAGGAAGAGGAAGCATATTCAAATTGCAAGATGCTGTTACTATAGTTGTTGCAATAAAAAATAATCCAGGCCTATACAGCATTGGTTTCTTAGTCTGATCTAATTTGTTGGCTGACCTCAAGCTCTCATGTGTCAAGACTGTTCACAGGTTGCCAGGATTTCATTTATTTCATTGATTTAGCAACAGCTAATTAGCTAATTTATTTGTATTCTCTTGAGCTACCGCTGGAAACTCTGAGCAATGTTTCTGTTAATACCAAGAGAATACCAAAATAAAGTGACCATATACAGAGGGAGGAAGAGGAGACAGTGAGACTTTGGGAACATGATCCCAACAATCACCCATGCAACAAAACTGAGCAATATTTGGATTGAAATAGGCTAAGCAGATGTTCAGCTGTAGCTCTAGTCTAGTCTAGTCTAGTTTAAAATTGATTTCATTTCATTTACACTGACATTAAACTTAACTAAAAATTTATTCATTTATTTGGAATTTATATGGCCTCCCACTCACTCTCAGTGACTCTCAACATAAACAAGAAAAAAAAAACAATATAAAGAATTAAAAAAAAACAGTAACACATACACACCGGCAAGAACACACAATCAAACAAGCCACTTGATCAAAGGTAATTTGTACTATTTCCTCCCAGTCAGGGACTTAATTCTTCTGCCCTTCTGTTACAGTGTGGCCAGCAGTTTTGCATGTTTCTGGGAGCTGTATCCAAGATCCTTGGAGGATGCCTCAAAGGGACCCTATCTTCTGCAAGATATTCTCCTTCATGGATACAAAGTTGGAGACAGCAGCATATATTTTCTGCGCCAGCTCAGAAAGCTCAAGCTGCCCAAGGAGCTGCTGATTCAGTTCTACAGAGGAATTATTGAGTCTATCATCTGCACCTCTATAACTGTCTGGTTTGGTTCTGCAACCCAACAGGACAGACACAGATTTCAGAGGATAATTAGGACTGCAGAAAAAACAATTGTTACCAACCTGCCTTCCATTGAGGACCTGTATACTGCACGAGTCAAAAAGGGCTGTGAAAATATCTACAGACCCCTCACATCCTTGACATAAATTGCTTCAACTTCTACCCTCAAAACGATGCTATAGGGCACTGCACACCAGAAAAACTAGACACAAGAACAGTTTTTTCCTGAATGCCATCACTCTGCTAAACAACTAATTCCCACAACACTGTCAAACTATTTACTAAGACTGTATTACTATCATTCTTCTCATCCTTCCTAGTACCTATCTCTTCCCACTTATGACTACAACCATGTTTCTTGTATCTTTACAATTTATATTGTTTTATTTGTTTCCTAGTATGATTTGATTGCTTATTAGTAACCTATGACTATCACTAAGTGTTGTATCTTATGATTCTTGATGAATGTATTTTATTTTTTCTTTATGTACACTGAGAGCATGTGCACCAAAGACACATTCCTTGTGTGTCCAATCATACTTGGCCAATAAAGAATTCTATTCTATTCTATTCTATTCTATTCTATTCTATTCTATTCTATTCTATTCTATTCTATTCTATTCTATTCTATTCTATTCTACTCTACTCTACTCTACTCTATTCTAATGAGACTACAATCATCACAAAGATGAAATAGTTTCTTGGGGCTTCTATTGTATTTGGTATTCATCCTCCAAGCCACCAGATTACCACAAGAATTGTTGGTTTCTTGAGGTTATTTGAGCTTGGTTATTTTTCTGCAAATCTTTCACTACTGGACTAACCAATATTGCACAGAAGAGGTAACCTAGGCTGGTAGCAAAACATCTGCAGGAAAACAGCCAGGCCGAGAGAACCCCAAGATTCCGACAGCGCAACCTTGAGTTCCATATATTCTCTACTCCAGTACTGCAAGAACTGCCAAATTGATTGGTCCATATAAATCCAGAAAAATAAAGGGATAAAAGGATGTTAGAAATAATTCTTCTACATCATCATTAAAGAAGACATATCAATAGAATAGCAGAAGGAGCAAGGGATATTTTAATTGATGACACATATTTTAATCCTGGACTTCTATTTTAGTTTATTGATATAACATACATATTGTATATTATTAGGAGAGGAGAATGCATAGGCAGCATACACATCTTTGCAGTAAATAAACAGCTGGGGTAAATTAATGAAGACTCAGAGAATCACAATGAGAAAATCCCAGAATCAGAGCCTGTGGATTAAAGCCCCTTAGATCACTTCTCAGAAAGCAGTAGATGAGGGACACCAGCACCTGTGCAGGTAAACACATGCTATTTCTCGGAAGGCTATTTTCATTTTCAGGTCTCTACCTGTTTCTGCAACAAAATCGTATTGGGAGAAAGGATATAATCCAAGGAACTATGCCATAGCAGCAGCTGCAGCAGCAGCAGTAATCCTAACATATTAAATGAATATGCTACCTGACTCCCAAACCCTGGAGAAAAATACCGATTTCCAATTATGTTTCCCCAAGATCCCAAGAGCTTAAATGATGTTACAATAGTGACCACTGTCATTATTCATGTTAGATCTGAGATATTTTGCTAACTGCACGGAATCAGGGATAATATTGTCTGCACTGAATAGAAATAATTCTCCTCTGGTTTTTCACACTGGTTCACATGCACCTGTTTATGTGCCTCCTAAACAGATCCAGAGAAGAGCAAGTTATTCCAGACAAAACTGTCTTTTCGCCCATTATTCATACTTTCCAGAGAGCCAGTTGAAACGTTAAAGCTGGAAAACATCAAGCGTTGAGCAATTAAGTGTGGAGCTACAATATGATGTACCCACATCTGTGAGGGAGGGCTTGATGTGGGAACGGATTTCTTGAGCAAGCTATTTCTTTGTGTAACTGCTCAACCGTTGTGCTCTTCATGGGCACTTTCACATTTTTATGGCTAATAAACCAATTGTTTGTATGGAGACGTTTAGTACTGGAGGAATAAGCCAGAGAACGATGGATATGAATCTATGCCAACAAGATCAAGAAGAACAAGTGATGTTTCCTCTTATGAAGTGCACAGACAGCATTTAAGACATTGAGAACAAAGAACAGGAAATTACAAAAATATAAAGGATTCAGGAGAGATTTGAGTGACTGAAGTATATTAGCGGCAACCATGTAGCTACTATTCAGTATTATATAGCCACTTTGGTTTAGTGCTTAAGGCACCAGGCTAGAAACCCTTATACTGTGAATTCACTTTCGCTATGAAAGGCAGCTGGGTGACTTTGGGTCAGTCACTCCCTCTCAGCCCAACCCTCCTCTCAGGGTGGTTGTTGTGAGGGAAATGGGAGGAAAGTGTGGTGGATATGTTCATCACCTTGCATTATTTGTAAAATAATGGAGACAGGGCAGAAATAAATACATAAATAAATAATAAATAAGCTATGCAGGAACAGTTCCATAAAATATTGCTCAGCACTTCTTTAATATTTATAAAAAACCTAGCTACAATTAACAATGTTTTTTTAAAAAAAAAAACAAAAAACCACAACAGGAAACTTTTTTAAAAAGCAAATGGACATAAATCCAATTTTTTTTACAGGTGACCTCTGAAATGTTAATGCAAAATAAACTGGTGGAAAATAAGAAAAACTCATTGTACTACTAATATCTAAAGAGATTTAAGAATCATGATGTTAACTACCAGCTGCAAATCTATGCATGTTGCTCGCAAATGTTAATCGATTACGCTATATGTTGTGTTTGTTGCTTAAAGTCAAGCACAGAAAGGAATTTTTGTTTTGTTTGTTTTTTCCATGAGGACTAAACATGTTTTTCTTTTTAAGAAAACTCTGCCATTTTTTAAGAAATCATGTTAGATTGTCCTCAAAAGATACAAGAGGTGAACAACATGGGCCTGTGTGGTATCTAGTGCTATAAAATAAGATATGCCAAATAGGTCTTTACCAAAGCATCATCTAACCCAGCACTGATTAGCAGCCTTACTGAACCTGAGATCTACTCCTTACACAACTGAGGAACAGATCTCCTCAGCGTCCTCCTATGAGTATGTGCAGTTCCGCTGCTTTACACTATAATTAGAGAAACTGCCTCATCATAACTTATGATATGACAAGTCTAGCAGTGTTCCAATTTAAAGCTGGTCTCTTCACTGAAGTGAATGAAGACACCAGAGGTGGGATTCAATTTTTTTTTTACTCCAGTTCTGTAGATGTGGCTTGGTGGGTGTGGCATGGCTTGGTGGGTATGGCAAGGGAAGAATACTGTAAAATCCCCATTCCCTCCCCACTCCTGGGGGAAGGTTACTGCAAAATCCCATTCCCTCCCCACCCCACTAACCTGCTTTCCAGCTCTGTTCTCCTGTGCAGGGCAACAAAAGGAGACCCAGCCGATCATCTGGGACTCAGGAGGCAGAGAATAGATGGATGAGGGGCCAGTCAGTGGGGGTATTTGCCGGTTCTCCGAACTACTCAACATTTCCAATACTGGTTCTCCAGAACTGGTCAGAACCTGCTGAATACCACCTCTGGAAGATACCGACCTGACTGAGATCTTTGCAGGCAGGTACAGTAGTGAAATCCAGGGCAGAGAATCCAAGAATCTTTTTCAGCATCAGCTTCCAAAGAAATTTTGCTTAACTATCAACCATTAAGATCTAGGAATCCAATAAACGCAGTTACCATTTCTCCTCCCATTTTGTACAGTACACTTGCCTTGTTCTTTATAACAAATCAAGTATTGATGAATGATGCTATGAAGGGTTTGTTCATAGACCAGCTAATCCCAGAGCCTGATGTTGATTTGGGCTGCATGGGAGCGATTGGCCCAAGGTCAATCAGCTGACTTCTACCCCTAAGGGAGAACTAGAACTTTGGTCTCTCTGCTCCTAGTGCCCCCATTTTAAACCACTATATCAGATCAGTTCTCTTAACATTTAGCGCATGCTGCAAATGCAGTTTGGTTGCTGCAAATAGTTTATGGAGGCAGGAGGCTTAATTGAAGATTTATATCAGGTCTATTTCTTTGATCTTGCTTTACACACTCCTAATAGTGATAACTCCAAAAATTCAGTCTTCCTTCCTTGATGCAGATACTGTAACTATAGATCTCTCTTTTTTTCTTTTTACAACCCTGTAATTCCTTGCTTCAGGGTGGAGCCGGGGTGACTGAATATAGCTGAGCGTTTACTGGCCAGATGCCCTTCCTGACACCTACATGGAGTTTGCAGCAGATTTTGTGTGTGTGTGTTTTTAGAGAGAAATATCAGCCACTACTCTCAACCTTCCGAGTGGGAGGTGAGCGTCTTCTCCTCTAGGCCATTGTACCACTTATATACTCTGTATATACTTATATCTTATATACAATATAAGGCTCTGTACTTCCTTTAAATTTTGCTCACTTAAGAAAAGTAATAGAATGCTGGTTTGTATCTACCATAGGGGTACGAATGATAGGGAAAATACTTCTGCATGAACTAGTATAGCATTATACGAAATGAGGGAAGATCCCAATTTAAATCTCATAGCCCATGAAGGCTTTAAGAAAGTCACCATGTCTCAGATCCATCCTAGTTATCCCATCTGGTATAGGAACTAATGGCACTGCTCTAGCCTACAGGACTGCTGCCTTAGAAACATAATTGAGATCGTCAGTAAAATGTTCAATTGTAAAAGGTCACAGAGCACTTCTTGAAAACTCCACATCTGTCTGAAACTTCCATCTAAAATCATAAAGAACCAGGATGGGAATTCTACTCCAGCTCAATGGCTAAATGGCTCCAGTGCTTTGTAGGGTTGGCTGATATTAGCGATATTGATGAAGGAGATTCTATCCTGGTTTATATGAACTCCTGCACTTTGAGATGCTCATCTTTTATTGTTTATTTCTATGGTGAGGAGGAAGCTGCCTGAGGGGCTGAGGGTTGAGTCAATACTGAACTAGACAAATGCAAAATAAAGCCACATTTGTGGTCTAACAGTGTGCAATGCACGAAGTATATAACACTCACCTATCACACAGATCTATGCCAACATGGTCACGAGAACTGGGCTATCTTTTCCAGCTTTGTCCAAATATGTTTGCTGAAAGCCCCCAGACATCCTCTTCTTTTAGGCAATGAGATCTTTTACATACTGAAAGAGAACCGAGGAAACACTATTAATTCCGTAGGTGGGACAAGGTGGAAAACTAGTCAGAGAAAGTTGGACGTTCAAAAGACTCACTAAGAAGATCAAAGGTATCACTTTATCTCAGTGGTTTCTTTCTGAGTTTCTTTCTTTCTTAGGCATCTGACAAATGCCTAAATCAACAAGACTTGAATGGGGTTTGGTTGCCATGCAACATGAGTAAGCCTATTCAAATATGTCCTTAAAAATATGTTGCTTCATGCTCCGGATAGTTAAATTTTTATACATGCAATGTGGAGATGAAGTAGCAGAGTATGTACACATAATCTGCAGTTAGTTCTCTGCCCAGAAGCCAACATGTGTTCATGGACTTACAAGGGTTCCAGTTATGAAAAAACATTTAAATGTTTCTGTTACACATTTTGGTTGCCATGTTAACTTGGCTCATGTTGCCCTGAAACAAACCCAAAACACCTCCTTACATAGTTGCTTTATGACATTTTCCTGCAGGCCAACAGAACCATTTAGCAGTGAATGTAGGATATAGCAGGAGACTAAAATAACACCAGATTTACTGAGCACTTTAATCTAGGTTTAATAATTTTATGATTTTTAGACATTTGTAACAACCGGTGGGTACAATCTAGTGCTTATGGCACTCAGGAAAAGGAATTATGAGTAGCACACACTGAGATTATACTGGATCAAATAACCTAGGGGTTCCAAGGGAAACTAAATCTTTTTAAAACCCTCAAACATCAGTTTAAGCTGTTAACTTTAATTTTATTTTAAATTCTTGTCAGAGTAATTGCATCAAGCTGGAATTATGGTACATTTTCTCCCTTTTTTGGTCGAACAACACTTCTTCCAATTTTTAACTGTTTCATGGAATTGCAGTTCAGCTGCTCACTTGTCAAGAGTAATATCTCCTCCTTTCTTGACAAATTATACTATATGCCAGTATTGGAAACTTCAGCCAAGAATGACATGACCACAGAAGTGACTGGTATTATTGTACTTTGGACACAACCTGCTGGCTGTGTTTACCACTATCCTGTTCTTCCATCCAATGTCTGTTGCACACCTCAGGAAAGAGTAGAGCTGGTGCCACAGCCAATGCGTAGGATGTCCCAAAGATGCTTTTTTTTGCAAAAGGCAACCTGGACTTTGTTTTTTCTTGAAGACATTTCCTTTCTCATCCAAGAAGCTTCTTCAGTTCTGACGTCTTGGATGAGAAACGAAACATCTACAAGGAAAAACAAAGTCCAGTTTGCCTTTTGAAAAAACAACAACACCTTTGGGACAACCATGATCTGGATGACTGACAACCTCCATAGACAAGACCCACCTTGCATTTTTCTTTGTTGTTTTAATCATAAGACTTTAATCTATCAAATCAATCTGTGTACAACCAGCTGATTTCACTTCTAGCTAATTCCATCCTGAAATTTGTATATCCACGTATTTATTCTGCAAAATGGAAGAATGGACATCCATTTCCACACGTCCGTGTATCACTTGTTTCTTCTTTGCTTATTGACTTAAAGTTAAATCCTGGCTTATCCATGTAGAAGAACTGAGTTGAATAATGCAGTAGAATTAACTTTTAAGTTACAGGTGGGAGGGACCATATATTTTAAAGCTCCCCTCTAGAACAGGGCTATCAAACTCCTGGCCCGTGGGCCAGATGCATCACGCACAGGCCACGCCCACTCCCAGTTTAGCAAAGGGGAAAAAAGTCCAGATACGTCACGTGACGCCGTCATGACGACGTGAGTTTGACATCCCTGCTCTAGAACATTCAGTCAGAGGGAAGCAGATGGAACTACATCCTCCTCAGTTGGAAAGTGTGTTGTGTTCAAATTATTACTTGCAAGAACTTTTATGTGAATGTTGCAAAAACAGACATCTTTAGCTTCCAGAGACAAAGCCCGTGTACTAATAGAGTGATTCTACTGAAACATTACATTTGAGGGGATGTGATCATTCATTACATGTTCTAATATGCAATTTAAAAGTTAGGTCAATAACATAGAAAGCATATGTATGGAAAAGCATAGATCCATCGCTGGACAAGGGCCCTGTGTCTATCTGTGATCAGTTTTAATTTGATAGGATTAAAAAAGTGGATCATCCACGAAGATGCTAGAAAGGATCTGAATAAACATCTCCTCCCAATAGTTGATATAGTCTACTTAAATAATATTTTGTTTTGAGTTATAACTATCGGCTATTATATGCAGGTTGCTAGCTTCATCTTTTTCCATAAGCAGATGTTTTCTATGGGGTCAGTGTTTAGTGATATAAAAATCTTGATGATCCTGCATAGAGATATTATGCAGTTTTAAGTATTCTGCATATAGATTTTTGGGACTTGAGCCAGAAAATATAGAGAAATCCACAAGGGGATTGTTGCTTGTTGTTTTCAAGACAGCTTTGGCACTTCTATTAATGACTAGAAAGGGAGAGGGCAGTTTGTGATTTCCAGATGTTTTGAAGTTTAACTTCCATTTTCCCTTGCCATTTACCTGTAGCTCTGTTAAGGGAAGGTGATAGGAGTTGAAGTCCAAAATGTCAGATCACTAAATTAACTACTCTGACCGAAATTAAGCAACATTTACTAACACCAAAGGCTAAAAGTTTTGGAGAAAATTCATGGATATGGTAGATATCTTATGACAAAAAATATTTAAAACAAAAAAATAAAAAATAAACTCAAGGCTATTCCAATAATGTGAAACTGCAATTGACTGCAACAGACTGAGAATAGCAATAGCAATTGCACTTAGACTTATATACGACTTCACACAGCCATTTACCGAGTCTGCCTATGGCCCCCAACAATCTAGGTCCTCATTTTACCCATCTCAGAAGGATGGTAGGCTGAGTCAACCTTGAGTCGGTCAGGATCGAACTGTTGAACTGCTGGCAGTCCGCAGTCAGCAGACATAGTCTGCAGTTCTGTATTCTAACCACTGTGCCGCCGCCACCATCAGTTTAATCAGAATTCTAAATTTTCCGGAAAAAGAAAAAAAGTAGACATACATATGTCTTTTCCCTCCTCCCAATAAATCTGCATGTATTCAGGTCATCACCAACAGCCTTAGAATCAATGAGGCAAGAACTACATACTTGTCTTTAGGAAAACTATACTGCCTTGTAAATGGTCCAAGTAAGGTCAGGTGTCTTCTTGCTTTGGATGACCATAATGAAGAAAAGTGCACCTCCCTTTTGAAAGTTATACTGAGGAAAGAAGCTGGATGCGGTTACCCATCTTACCCCGCCCCCTAAAGAATAAATCAAGTATGTAAGTACTGTCATCAGGCTAATTAACTCTGAAATAATGGCCAGGGCCTTACAGGCCTAGATAATGTTTTTTCCCCACATTGATTAATCATCAATCAAGTTGCTGCTAATCCAGGTGACTTTGGCTGCTTGAGATGGAACAAGAAACAATGGGCCCCTACTCACCCAAGTCAAGGTACATGATATCCCCACTGCCAGCCAAATTGTTTTAGCACATGAGACAGAAACCCCTTAGAAACACGTTTCCATTCCCTGGCAATAAAATAGTACAATAATAATGAAACACTGTCTATTTCCATGGCACCCTAAACTATGCAGAATTTTGGAACCATTACTTACTGGACAAATAATTCTTTCATAATCAAGTTAACTCAAGTTATAGGCTGGGATTGCACAGTCAGGAATAGACTATATGCAATCTTAAAGACCTCCTGGCCTTACCACTTCTGATTGAGGAGTATGTGGTAATCGTGGCTAGGAGGGCCTTGGTACCACTTCTTATTGTGCACCAAATTTGCCCATTCCTGGGCTAAGCAGCCCTACTCATGGTTATTTCTGCCCTGATCTCACCTCCTGCTGGGACTATTGCAATGCACTCTATACGGGGCTGCCCTTGAAGAGCATCTGGAAACTTCAGCTGGAGCAAAACGCAGCAGTATGAGTAAGTATGTGTTTCTGATAGAGCAGATGTTGCACCTCTGCTGCATGAATTGCATTGGTAATCCATTTATTTCCAGGCCCAATGCTGGTGTTGACCTCTCATGTCCTACATGGGATAGGACCAGGTTACTTGAGGGACTACCTTTCCCTGATTTCACAGAATGGGTTACATTTTGACATTTAGAGAGATACACCTGATGGGCCCTAAGTGGCAAACCTTTTCTGCTAATGGTGCCTGTTGAATTGGGGGTGTGTTGGTTTTTTTTTTTTTTTTTTTGGTTGTGTTTTTTTTTTTTTTTTTTTTTTGTTGGTGGGGGGGGGGGTGGGTTTTTTTTTTTTTTGGGGGTGTGTGGGGGGGGGGGGGGGGGGGGGGTGTGGCCGCCGAAAAGAAACTAAATGGGGGGTTTGGGGGGAGGATGGATTTTTTGGAGGGGGGGGGGGTACCCCATTTTTTTTTTTTTTTTTTTAATTCATAATAAAGGGTGGGGTTTTTTTTTTGATTCCTTCTTTTTCTTTTGTTTCTACGTTCCCCAAACATACAATTGCCTGTATTGTGGAATCTTCTCCCTCCAGAGAGAAGATGGACCTCATCACTCCTGTGCTACTGAAGGCCTCTCAGGAACTGGTTAGGCCAGCATGCCTGGGGACCCCATGGGGTTGGATGAATCCATGAGTTGGCATTCTCATTAACATCTCCTCATCGGTTATTCTTTTTTCCTAATTTAGTTTTGCTTTTATAACTTTAATACTTTTAAATAATTATATAATAGCTTTAAGTATTGTTTGTTTTATTTATTGTTTTTACTGGATTGTTGTACACTGGCAAGAGCCATTTTCCCTAAAATGGGCAACTATATAAATTAGACAGATACGTATGTAGATAAGTCAGTAGGTAGGTAGATGATAGATAGATAGATAGATAGATAGATAGATAGATAGATAGATAGATAGATAGACAGAGACAGACAGACAGACAGACAGACGAGAATATTTGTAGCTCAGGGTTGAAATGAGGAGTCCTTGGTGTTCTCTGAGCTTGCTTGTTTTCTTGCAGAAGTTTCATTACCCAAAACTAGGTATATCATCTGAGAGAGATGATAGATAGATAGATAGATAGATAGATAGATAGATAGATAGATAGATAGATAGATAGATAGATAGATAGATAGATAGATAGATAGATAGGAAGGAAGGATAGAGATAGATAGATAGATAGATAGATAGATAGATAGATAGATAGATAGATAGATAGATAGATAGATAGATAGATAGATAGATAGATAGACAGACAGACAGGCAGGCAGGCAGGCAGGCAGGCAGGCAGGCAGACTTAAAGCAAAGTTAACTTAAGTTAAAACCAATATTTTGAAGGTCCTGTCTCAAACTTGCCCAACCCACTGCTCACTAGAAAATTTGGGTTTTAACTTCCATTATCCCTTCCCAGGCATCACACAATTAATAGGGGAGGAGACAAGATTAGGATGGTTAATCTACATGCTCTAGAGTTTGTTCTACATCAACGAATGATTCTGTCTCAAAGGAAATTCCAAGACAAGAGAGCTATGATTTAGCATTCCTTCCTCCTGCATGGCATCTTAACCAAGAGTGGTCTTCTGCCTTTACGTGCTTACAATTTAATAAAGAAAGGGAACATTAGAAATGGGAACAAAGTCAGAATGGAAACAGTTTTGCATTTCATGCATGATCAGGAGGAAACCATGCTAAGTGGCAGGCAATTAACCTCTTTGCTGGCAAATAAATAAGCAATGGTTTTGAATAAAAGTCCTCCAATGACTTATTGTTGCTTACTTTGGGCCAACTCAAACTCATTGGTATACATTTCTGGTTATATGTCTTTGGATTCTTCAACTATGAAGAAAGACAGTCTGGTGATGAACACGGTCAGTTTCTCCACCAGCCATGGAGACACTAAGGAGCAGCCAAAGCAATTTGACTAGCAGTGACCTCAGCTGGCTGAGCACACTTAACATATGATAGCTTGCATTCCCTGAGTTAAACTATAAGGCTCTTTATTCAGTTATTCAGCATTTGATCCATTTTTGCTTGGGTGAATGTTTAGAGAGTTTTTGACATTTTCAAGATAGTGAAAAATAAAGAACATAAGAGTGTTTAAAGGCAGATTAAAATGTACATATGATAGAGACATAACAAAATGCCTTGAAGCCAAGTCTTTAGTCCATCTTACCTTCTAATTTTTGAGCCAGAACTTTGTTCCTTGGTCCAAGAGTGGAATGTGAGACCTCCTGATGGAAAATTTGGCCACTGAATGATGCTGTTTCCTGATTAAGAGTTGTACCAGTGACAGCTTTGCCTCTGCAGGGAGAATTCCTTTTTACACAAGTCCAACTGCCTGATTTTTGTTTATGTCCCCTTACCAACTATAGTAATAAAGAAATGTTATAGTTGGGTAACACATGAATCATTGAAAATTAATCTTACCTGACTGACAAGTACCTATCAACATTTATGAAGTATAAATAACAACCCAAGTCTATACGAGAGCTTAACTTATCATAGTATGTTCAATTCCAAAGTAATTTATGCGTAACATTGCTGTGTAAAAGGATACGGTTGAGAAAGCAATTGGGAATAATTTACTGAGAAGTAAATTCTACTGGATTTAGTGGTAATTACAAAATATGTTTTTGATAGTCCAACTAACATCTTGATGGGGCAATGGTTAGAATGCAATATTGCAGGCTAATTCAGCACACTGCCAGCAGTTCGATCCTGAGTGGCTCAAGGTTGATTCAGCCTTCCATTCTTCTGAGGTCAGTAAAGTGTGGACCCAGATTATTGGGGGCAATATGCTGACTCTGTAAACCGCTTAAGAGAGTGATGTAAAGCACCGTGAAGCAGTATATATGTCTAAGTTCTATTGCTATCTTTTTCTTTTTGTACTTTTCCTGGACCTGGAGGCCTTGTTCATGGTTGCTTACATCTTTATCATTTATCATTTGGATTTCTGCAATATTCTCTATATGGGGCTGCCCTTGATGATCTTCTAAAAACTACATCTGGCCCAGAATACAGTGGCATATATAGTGCTGAGTATCCCTACTTCACCCATATTACACCCTTGTGGTGCAAACTGCACTGCTTCCAGTTTCCTTGCCCATCCAATCAGAGCAGATAGGGTAGGCACACTCCAGGTCTCTTCCTTGTGGATCCTTGGAGTTGCGCTTTCTCCATTGCAGACTCTGCCCTGTGAAAAATTACCCCCTGAGACAAAAGAGGCCCCCACTGTTTAAATGTAAGGAAAACACTTAAAAGCTGGCTCTTTCCCCAAAGCACTGGGACAGGGTGAGATTCGAATGTGACAGAAAATGTGAGTTGTCTCATTGTCAGTATGGCTGTGGTGCCATGTTCTTCTGTTTTTTTGTTTATTGGTTTTATTGTGTTTGGTTTTTTTATTGCGATACTGGTTTTATTTTTGATTGTAAGGAACGCTGAGTTTGGTTTAAGATAGGCAGCTAGACAAATGTTTTTAATTCATTAATTAAGTTCAATGGAACTTTGCAGTATTCTATTGGCCCATTTCTTTGGAAGGCAGTTCCGTAGAATTCTATGAATTTTCATCCATTATAACAGGATAGGGTAGCACAGTGAAGGCTGGATTTCCATTCTCACTTACTGTATAATCCACAAAGTGCAGTTCAGACCAGGCTACCACATCTCCAAGGGAAATCAGTGGGACCTAAAAATATTCAGTGTTGAGTGGATCATACCCGTAGTGGGATAAGTGAGCCAACTTGATGGAACAGGAAACAGAATCACTGGAACTAAATGCTTTGGAAACGGGTAAAGGAAAAATGTTCAGAATAAAGCTATACTTCATAGTGTTGAGTATCTCCGTAGAAACCAAGACAACTTGCTTTGTGGTTGCAGCTGCTGTTGTACTTCCAGAAGGGCAAATTAGAAAACTCCTGGAAGATGTGACCAGATCACATGGGACTTATCCACAAACCCCAAACTGGAGATCCTTGTGGTCTGGATCTCAGTTTCAGCAAAAGCAAGATGAAGAATTGTCAGCACCATCATTGCCTTTGTAGATTCCTCCCTTGACTGCCTTCCAAGCAAACACAAGGCACTCCAAACAGCCAAGAAGAAAAGGTTGGAGGGGGAAATTTTGGAACTCAACGCAGATGCTCTTGCATATCACCAAATGGGCTTCCTCCATGATGTAGACTTAAGGGGCTGTTTGGGAATGGTTCATTAGATCTAGAATTGCTTAACTAAGTAAAACTCAGTATGCCCACAAACCCGCCAAGAATTATATTGTTTCATAAATAGCATGGCATTTCTTGAAGGATTGTGTTCCTGTGCCGGATTTCATTCAGCATGTTGCACATGTTTACCTGCATGACTAAATGAACATAAGAGAAGTGAAAGACAAGGATGACCGGGCCTTGTGGTTGGCAAGCTCAACAACCAAATCCTATGATTTCAGATCCATTATCAGGGACTTTTTTTTTTTTTAGCCAAATGAACTCTCCATTAAGTTACAGGTGTGTTGGGAAAAGAGGCCAATCTGATTCCGAAATGTTCCAAAGTTTTTCAAAGCTTGCCCCTGTGTGAGAAAAGAAGACAGTGGCATTTGGACTGGGGTATACAACATTGTTATGTGACAGAATCAGCTGAATTTCTCTTGACTGAAAGGAACAACTGAGGCTTATTTATCAGATACAGGAAGTCCTCCATTTATAAGCACAATTGGGTCCAGAATTTCCATTGCTAAACAAAAGAGTTTGCTAAGGGAATGATGCTCAATTTTATGACTTTTTCCACAGTTGTTAAACACATCACTGCCATTGTTAAACGAATCACATAGACATCAAATGGACCTCACTTTCGTCCATTGACTTTGCTTGTCAGAAGTTGGCTGGGAAAGTTTTAAAGGGCAATCACGGACCTTGGGATCAATTTGGACACTAATTATGTCCCTATTTTTCACGAGGATCTTTTTTATTTTTTTTACATCTTCACACTTGTTAGAACAGGGATCACAGATCACAACATGCAAAAGGTGAAAGCTAAACTTAATCTCACTTTAGAAATGTACAAATGTCTATCCGTAGGGCCGGAGTCGCTTAGGATGCAGAAATAATTAGCAGCTCTCTACACATTTCCTACTAGCAACCAAATCACAAACTCAAGATTTTTTCCCTGGGCATCTGCTGTGCTGCTATGCTTCTGAAAAAAAGCCTACACTGATCTTTTCTACTGTTCTGTGTAAGACTGCTTCAAAGATGGTATCCACTGCCTTGAATCTGCCAGACCTGTTTTCTTTGTGTGTGCATATATGCTTCTGTTTGCCAACATTTCTACTCACAGGATTCTGCCTGCTTATGCAGACTGTCTACTAATGATGTAATTGGTTCAGTTTCTACACAATTTCGATAAATTAAAAAAGTATCATTGGCTGCCATTTGATGGTGTGCCTGAAGATGTAGTGGGAAACCATTGGTTCACAGGTGTTCCTGGTGCCTTTGGTTTTATTAGCGTGAAAAATGACTTCAGACTTGGAAGTCTGGGTTGAGTTGGCTACACCATTATGCATCGAAGAAAGAATTGCTGTACTTTTGGCACAGAAGTGTATAAATGTCAAATCTTGGTAAAGACCAAAAATGTTGCTGTGGGTTTGTGAGTGAAGAACATGGGTGAAATTACTGGTTTGTTTGTTCTTCAATGTGCCAACCAGAATGAAGTTTTTCTTTGCTAAGTCTCTTGCCAATGGCATACGATAAAGAAGATATCAGTTGTTCCATCCAGAATCCTTAAACATATTAGTTTCTCAGCGACTGTCTGGCCTTAATTTTGTGCTGCTGGGCTCCTTCATGCCCTACATATTTGTCTCAGTCATTCAATGTTTTAGAACCGTCTCAAGCCCAGAATTTAAAACCATGCCTAATCGGACATCTTCTTTCAAGAGCATGGATTGTTCATCAGCTATTACTTCTATGCAGCCTTGTATGGTAACATAAATGTGTGTTTTCCTATAAAATGGGTATGGTGAACAACATGTCTCTCACCCAATTCAACTGACTTTCATCACCTTTCACTTATTATTTGTAAGATAGAGACACTTTGCTTCAGAAGCATTAATGGTAACTTGAATAGTGCCCAATTTTTCCTCACATTTTTCCACAACTGGAGGGGAAAAAATTGTCATTTAAAGTTTGATGGGGTCCTGCTGTGACCTCTGTCCATTTGCTCAGGCAGTGGCAGGCAATTTGTGATTCTGCAGAAGTTGAACCAAAACTCTTCAAAACAACCCAAGCCAACATGGCAATTACCCATGGTGGGGAACACGGAGAGTTTCACAACACATGGTAAGTTTAGAACGAACTTTAGTAGTATAGCTAATATGCCTGAGATGGAAAGATAGCCAACCATGCCCTCCTTGGGGAAAGCCATGGATTGCAGTTAATTAGGCCATGAGATAAGGAGACTGAGGCTGAATCATAGATATGGAGACTGCGTGATTTTGGGAAATGATGTGGACATTTTAATGAGTCATATTCCAAAATATTTCTTCCAAATCAAATCCAAAGCACCATACAGATCATTAGTTCTGGAATTTTATCTTTGTAACTTAGCTTGTTTTCATTTTTAGCAAAAAAGATGCTAAATTTGTTTTAGACTATACACTACAGTTTTGGGTGCATTTCTCTCAATGGTAGGAAAACCATACAAATTATTTTCATTAACAGAACTGAAGGCTGGAAAAAATCAGCTGGATCAACAATTGCCTATCCCTGCCTTTCAGGGACAGGAAGAGATTATCAGTAACTCTATCTGTGGCTGTGACTTCTCTACTGCTCATCATCCCCATATATTTGGAAGGAGAATCTCTCAACAGTGATATGAAAAAAAAAAAGTGGTCTTCAATTTAGATTCCAAATCTTTCAGGAAACTTTCACAACTACAGAAGGCAATTTCTACTACATAATTCTGCTTTCCTAATAAGAAGGTCATGATAAACGTGTTCTAAAAATACATTTTTTTTTAAAGATATGTATTAATTGCACATATCAATTGAATTGAGATAAATTTGAATATTTACCAAAAACTTGAAACAGCAATTTAAAATTGGAATAATTCAGCCCAAGTCCAAGCAGCAGAAGAAGGGCTAAGGAATGGCTTCCCATAGGAAAGGTCTCATCCATTCAGATCTGAGCAAATGAGAATGCTTGGTGGTGCAGTGGTTAGAGTGCAGTATTGCAGGCTAACTCTGCCCATTGCCGGGAGTTCGATCCTGACCAACTCAAGGTTGACTCAGCTTTCCATCTTTCCAAGATTGGTAAAATGAGGACTCCGATTGTTGAGGGCAATATGCTGACTCTATAAACCAGGCATCCTCAACCACCGGGCCGCGGACCGGTACCGGTCCGTGGAGCACTCTGTACCGGGCCGCAAAGAATTTTTTTTTTAAAAAAAAATGGCGGCTTTCTTCGCCTTCGGTGAATGCTGCTGGGATCGGGATCAAGGACACAAATGAAAGAAGGGGAGGGAGGAAGCAACCAAGCCTGTCCTGCTCTCTGGCTCAGCGGCGTTCCTCCCGCTCGTTCCTCTCTCAGTCGCTCTCTCGCTGCTCCACCAGCCCAGGAAGAAACTGCTTCAAAGAAGCCGGGGTGGCTTTTCCTGTCGCCACAGCTCCTCCGGCGCCCGGTCACCCCCACCGCCCGCCGCCACAGCTCAATTCAGTGCCCGTTCTGCCTGCCTGCCTGCCTGCCTTCGTTAATGGTTGATTCGGAACAGCTTCGGCTGAGTAAAAGAGGCGAATAGTTATTATTCTCAGCCGAAGCTGCTCCCAAACAACCAGAAACTAAGGCAGGCAGGCAGGCAGGCAGAACGGAGCACTGGGCTGAACCGCGTGGGCGGGCGGGGTGGGGTGGGGGGTGAAACGGGCGCTTCGGAGGAGCTGCGGCGACAGGAAAAGCCACCCCCGGCTTCTTTGAAGCAGTTTCTTCCTGGGCTGGTGGAGCAGCGAGAGAGTGACTGAGAGAGGAACGAGGCAGGAGGAAACCGAAGCCTCCTCCCCCCCAGGTCCTTGAAAAAGTGTTTCTGCTTGAAACCGGTCCCTGGTACAAAAAAGGTTGGGGACCACTGCTATAAACCACTGTAAAGCACTATGGCGTGGTATATACAGGAAGCACTATTGCTTTTTCTTCTACTTATAAAGTACAGGGAGAAATATTGGGGAAATATCATTTCTTCATACACCATTGATAGGTGACTGCCCTAACATAGGAGCCAGAAGCAAAGTGTGTGAATGGAGTGTGAATGGATTAGCAAAGGCTTGATTCAAGTTATTACACTTCCCCATAATTCATGTGGGAAAGTGTAAGAACCTCCCACATGAAATGAAACAGACAGGAGGCAACAGGTAAAGCGTGTGTGTTAGTCAGGGCAATTGTGTTGGTTACTACTACACAAGAAGAGCCAAAGAATGTCCCTGGATTTCCATTTTTGTCATCTCTGCAAAATGGAATTTTGATGCCCTTCCAAGGAGCAGGTGTTGTGTTTGCTTGGTGTTTTTATAAAACAGTAACATTATACAAACACAAAGAAAAAGGGGAAAAAATAACATGCATCTATTTGTGTTTGCAACTAGATTTCGATAAAACAGAAGTAATGCCTAGGGAGGTGCTTGGATTCTTCACTAAAAATGTTTTCTGATTCATTGGAAAGTCTATTTCCTTCCATTCCTCCCCTAATTAAATATCTGTAAATGAAACCAATACTCTGAAGGTACCTTAGATCTCTGGTATGCTTTTGTCCAAAAGTTCCACAGTTCTGTACTGCAGATTGTTGGGAATTGGGCAGCATATAAATTTAAATAATAATATCACTTGAACACTATCAGCATTGAAAAAATCACCACCAATCAATTGCAAAAAGTAATTTTACTTGGAAAACAGCTTACATCCTGCGATGATACATGTAACACAATCAAACCAGTGGTGGGGTGCAAATTTTTTTACTACCAGTTCTAGGGCGAGGCTTTGTGGGCGTGGCAGGGGAAGGATACTGCAAAATCTCCATTCCCACTCCACTCCTGGGGGAATGTTACTGCAAAATCTCCACCTCGCCCCACTAACCTGCTTTCCAGCTCCATTCTCCTGTGCAGGGCAACAAAAGGAGACCCAGACGATCAGCTGGAACTCAGGAGACAGAGAATAGATGGGGGCGGGGCCAGTCAGAGGTAGTATTTGCCGGTTCTCTGAACTACTTAAAATTTCTGCTACCGGTTCCCCAGAATTGGTCAGAACCTCTGAATCAAACAACTTGCTCTATCAGGTCCTTGGGAAGAACTCAACAGGTATACAAAAATGCCTAATCCAGGCTAAACATTGGATGACTATGGAACAAACTACAATAATAACAACAACAAGAACTGTAATTCTTTCCCTGGGATGTCCCCACCTCTCAACTTTTTATTAAATCACCAAAATAAAGCACATTTATCTGCCATAGATTTTACTTCCCAGTATGAATAGACTTTTCAAGAAACCAGAATGCATTTTATGATTGGCTTAATATATCTCTGGGCCACCACACACCAGTTTGTTCAAGACATTTTTTTAAAAAAAATATGGCATGTTGCAATATCCAAAGTACAACAACAACCCTTTTCTTATCAAGAGTATCCAAACTATATTGACGTTGATGGCCAGTTGTGAATTGGCTTTCAGATAATGTCATGACAACAATAGTCACCAAGCTCAGTAGCTCACCATTAGCCTTTATAAAGGTTAGTCTTCTGAGGTGAAAATCTGGATTCATTATGGAGTCATGTTTATTCATCCTATATGTACATATAATACATATAAGCTACAGTTGTTTTAAGGCTCTCAAGTTCTCATTCTCAAGAGATGCCTTTTTTCCCCCGTCTATGGTTCTCAGAGGATACTCTCCTGACTGGCTCAAAGGTGGCAAGGAAGTAAGGACAATATTGCTCTCACTGGCATCTCTAGACTACTTGCTAACAAGGACTGTCTGAAGTAACCAATGTAGTTAATCCTTCTTCCTGCCGAGATGGATGGATAGACAGATTATGTGTGTCTATGTACACATACACACAGAGAGAGAGAGAGAGAGGGAGAGGGAGAGGATATAGGGACGGAGGTAAGGGAGGGAGGGAGGGAGGGAGGGAGGGAGGGAGGAAGGAAGGAAGGAAGGAAGGAAGGAAGGAAGGAAGGAAGGAAGGAAGGAAGGAAGGAAGGAAGGAAGGAAGGAAGGAAGGAAATTTTGGCTCCATGCTAAAAATAACTGGCATCTGACAGGTGGAATTGGTATAAACTTGACTCTGGATACAAGAAAAGGATTGTGCTGAAATTTCAGGAAAGAAATTAGTTAAGTGAAAATGTATCATAAGAGTTTCCCTCAGAAGATAGAACTTAAAGCGTAGGTTTTATGTAGATGTCTAATGGCTATACAGAAAGAGAGAGAGAGGGAGAGGGAGAGAGTGGGGGGGGAGCGAGGAGATAAAGAAAGACAGAGAGAGAGAGAGATCAACATCACCCTGTTTATATGTGTGCACAGTTTTTAAAGTGACAATTAAAGGTTTAAAGGCAGCAACAATAAAGATTCTGGCATTTAGTAACGGAACCCTATATGACCAGCAGATGGCGCACATTCTTAAAGATTGTGATACTTGTCTCATCTCCCCCCCCCCCCTCATCTTTTTTCCTTTTACAGTATACAAATGTTCTTCTTGTGTAAATTTGTACACAACTGGTATCTTAAAGAAACCCTGAGAAAATACATTTAAACTGCAAATATTCAGTGAAGTGCTTAGGCCCAGGCATTTCCTATGACTGATCACCTGGGGTCAGAGGCTAGAGGAACAACCTCTGGTGGATGACCTTTATAGGCACCGCTTCAAGCACACATGGCTATATTAAGAGTCAACTTCCTCTGCTTTTATGTGTTTCAGCTGGGATCCTAATATTATAGCCATGACTGTATCGGTGCATTTATTTTTATACTTTAAAAAAAGAACTTTCCTAGGACTCCATCAAAAAACAGGAAATATGAAGTGATGTTACTAGGTAAATTTAGTCACGGCCTTGTTCAAATGTGTATCATTTTCAGCTCCTGATGTGCTAGTAGAACTTCCTCAACCTCTTATACTCAATGGCTCCATCAGGTAAAGGATGTAGGAACAAACTCCAGGGCATCCCATGGCAGACTGAGAAAGACGGCACCTAAACAACACTGGTTTGGCCTACTAGATTTTGAAGTAAGCCAAGAACCATCAGCTTCAGGGTTGGGGGCAGGGGTGGGATACGACAGGGTTAACTACTGGTTCAGGATTTATGAAGTTCCCTGCCCGCTGTGAGCCTCGGGCCTGTAAATCGTCATTAGCACACTGCGTGCCAAGAAGCAGCCTTTGAAACAGCCCTCTTTTCTTGTTTTTTTAACTGCAGCTATGCCTCGTTCGGCAGCTGAAGTTGAAAAATCAGGAAATAAAGGTCAGGCAAAAGCCCGGGTGGGCAGGTAGACAAAAACATCAGCAGACATAGAACCGGTTCTATGTCTGCTGCTCTTCAGAGCTACCGGTTCTACAGAGGTGGACAGAACTGGTAGAAACCCACCCCTGGTTGGGGGCATGAGTATGGCTAAAATCCCAAAATATTTACCATTGCTTACGCTGCACTGTGGAAAGCACAGCAGGCAAGGAAGGCTCAGCAGTTACCAGGATGAGGCCCCTGGAAATGGCTGCTTGCACATCAGAGACAATGAAAATCTGTGGAGGCTTTTCAATGATTTTCCACCTGGTACAATGTAGAGTCAAACAGAGTTCCCAATTGTCATTTGTTTTTTAAACGGAATAAATATTCCTGTATAATTATTCCCTGGTACAACCTTAGAGCCCTTTTCTTAAAATGTCAGGATTTAAAAACACAGAATCTCTCCCCCAAACAGTGGCCTGAAAGTCATCTTTCATTATTCCAAATGAGGGTTGCTCTATACATACTCTGCTGCCTGCGGCTCTTGGCTCTTTAAAAAAAACAGCCTGATATAGCAATAGCAATAGCAATAGCACTTATATACCATTTCACAGTGCTTTACAGCTCTGTCTAAGCGGTTTACAGAGTCAGTCTATTTCCCCAAACAGTCTGGGTCCTCATTTTACCCACCTCGGAAGGAGGGAAGGCTGAGTCTACCTTGAGCCTGGTGAGATTCGATCTGCCAAATTGCAGTCAGACAGCAGTCAGCAGAAGTAGCCCGCAGTACTGCACTCTAACCACTGCACCACTGTTTCACAGCCTTTGAAATAAAACAAACGGGTTTTTGGGAACAGCGTGTGATTGTTACTATCTCAGGAAGCCTTGGTCAGAACATTCTCTGCTCCTTGATGAGCTCTTTGATAAATGCAGCAGCCTGGGAAGGGGAAAGTGAGCTAATTTCTAATTTCTTCTGGTTTCCCAGCTCTGAAAGACATCTGGTTTTAAGCCCACAAAGGGATTGCACCCTAAATGCAGGTTTGGATCACAGACAGAGGCTGTTCACCCGTGCCAATTTATGCCCCACAGCTGTGACTTACGTGGGAAAACCACCACTGAGGGTTTCCGATTATGGCATTAGGAAGGCTTGCTTTGTAAGATGGGAAGGTTTTTGGTGAGGTAGGAAATAATGGAGCTTGAAATTAAATTCTGCATAGTACTTTTTAAAATTATTTGGTGCAACTTCCAAAGTCTCACTGGTGGCTCTGAGGGCATTTAAAAACAATTTTTAACTTTTGTGGCTAAAGGTTAAACCAACACCGCTAAGAAAAATTTGCTAAATATGGTATTTAAAAACAACGTGGGAGACTCAACTTAGTTATGCTTAGACCACAACCACTGATACTAAGTAAGGCAGTGTCTCTCACCAACATCAAACCTACCAAACTCTATAACAAGGAGATTGTTCTGGATCTGTTAAGATGCCTTCTGATATAGGAAAGCTATTTTCTTATAGTTAATACTGAAATTAATTCAACCGCCAGCCCCTTTCCAAGAAATAAGGATTCCAGTTTTTTCTCTTTTTTGTCAGCAAAGTAACTTGGGATAGTATTAAAATCTATTGTTTTTAGGCAGGGGTGGGATTCTACCAGTTCGCACCTATTTGCTAGAACCAGTTGTTAACATTCTAAGCAGTTCAGAGAACTGGTTGTTAGAAGAAATTACTGGCCTAATCCTGTAAGGAAGGCAGGAAGGAAACATTCTGGTGTTGCTTACAGAAACTGCCTCTCCATTAACCCTTATTACATTCTTGGCAGGACTAGACTTCCTGTCTCAGGAACGTCTCTGGAGTTTTTTCCCCTCCTTTGCTGGTACTTTGCTTGTGTGGGGTGACCATTCAAAGTTGCAATGGCACTGAAAAAAGTGACTTATGACCATTTTTCACACTTACGACTGTTGCAGTATCCCCACAGTCACGAGAGGCCAGGCGACAAGATGCATGCCTCGATGTGAGTGATGTTGAGTTGGCCACGCCCAGCCAGTCACATGACCACCAAGCCACGTCCACCAACTAAGCCATGCCCACAGAACCAGTTGTTAAAAAATTTGAATCCCACCACTGTTTTTGGGAGTTAGAAGTCAGGAGTCAGTTCTAGAATCCAGTTCTAGAATCAATAATCTAATGGTGCCCTAAATTGGAATATATTTTCCCCCTCATTTTTCCCTTCCATTCAATCATGTCCAATTCTCAGAAAATACTTGGACAAGTCCTTGCAGTTTTCTTGTCGAGGTTTTTCAGAATTAATTTGCCATTGCCTTCTTCCCAGGGTTGAGAGAGAATGACTGGCCCAAGGTCACCCAGCTGGCTTTATGTCTCAAGTGGGACTAGAATTCATGGTCTCCTGGTTTCTAGCCTGATGTCTTAATCGTTACATCAAACTGGCTCTGTTCCTCATTTAGAATAAGAACAGTATACATTTGGATTTATGTAAATTCATTTGACCTCAGCAAATCTTTCTTCTCTGCGATCTGCCATAAGATATAAGGAAGAGCTGTCTTACATTGCCATCCTATGTTCAAAAGAAAAACAGGGTTTGCTGACAGTTTGTTATCATTTGTCAAACTAATACAACTCTTCCTTCAACTTGGAATAATATTACTATATGGGCCTTTAATATGTGTGACTAGGAAATGAAAACTAGATATGTTTACCTTTCTGCTAAGCAATGAACAGATTTCAAACCTGCTTCCAGGAGCATATTCATTCCTTTCTACTCAGTTAATCTCTCTTTAGAATTAAGGAGATTAATTTTAAAAAATAAAATTGTAGCTTATCTTTCTACTTTGGCAAACGCTCAAGATGGCCAACAACAACCAGAACAGAATGTGAAAAGTTACATTAATTAAATTAAACTTAACATTTAAATTAATGCTAACATTAATGAATACACTTAAAAACTTGGCAAAAGGGCACATATATTTTTTTCCAGATTTTCTAAATGCTGAGAGAGAAGGAGCAATAGACAAGTCTCAAGAGAGCACATTCCACAGCTTGAGAGCAATCTAGGAGAAACCTTTGTTCAATGTGCTGTAAATTTAAGTTTCCAACAGTAAGGCTATCTTCAGAAGAACATTGAGTGCAGATCTTAATAGCTGGTAAGACTTGTCATGAAATACCCTTCAATGATTAAGTCCAAAGTTCTTTAGGGTTCAAAAGTCAATACCAAAAATATTACATTTTGTCCAGTACACAACTAGTAGATTTTTCAATGTTGTATGGGAATTGTGATTTCACAGCCTAGCTCAGTGGTGGCTAAACTTTTTGACCTCCTTGCTGAAAATTGCACACGCGCTCATGTGCAAGCACCCAGAAGGCAATGCGCGCCCACCCCCAACGTCCCCTGCGCATGAGCACGCAATTCCCCCCCGCCACCCCCTTACCTGCAAACCTCCCAGCTGATTTTCGGCCCATTTGAAGCCTTTTTTGGCCTCCCAGAGGCTCGAGGGAAGCCTCTGCAGCCTTTGGAGGCCAAAAAATGGGCCCGTTTCATCACTTCCGGTATTTCCAGAAATGCAGGACGTGACAAAACGGGGCTGTTTTTTTGCCTCCAAAGGCTGCAGAGGCTTCCTTCGAGTCTCTGAGAGGCCAAAAAGGGCCTCAAATGGGCCGAAAATCAGCTGGGAGGTTCACACATGCGTAGTGCAGGTAAGTTTGGCTGGGGCTCACGTGCATGCACCAATGGCTCTGCATGCCACCTGTCATGGGCCTAGCTGTTGCATTTTGCACTAGTTAATACTTTTCATGGTATCCACCTTGTTCCCATTCTACTAACCAAGACATAATACAGGTAGTCCTCCACTTACAACAGTTCTGTTAGTGACCATTCAAAGTTACTACAGCACTGAAAAAAGTGACTTATGACCAGGGGTGGGATACGACAGAGTTAACTACCAGTTCGGGATTTACAAGCTACCCTGCACGCTGTGATCCGCGTGCCTGTAAATCGTCATCAGCATGCTTTGTGCAGAGATGCAGCCTTTGAAACAGCCCTCTTTTCCTGCTTTTTTAACTGCAGCTATGCCCTGTTCAGCAGCTGAAGTTGAGAAATAAAGGAAATAAAGATCAGGTAAGAGCCCGGATGGGCGGGTGGGCAAAAACATCAGCAGACATAGAACCTGTTGTATGTCTGCTGCTCTTCAGAACTACTGGTTCTACAGAGGTGGACAGAACCGGTAGAAACCCACCCCTGCTTATGATCATTTTCACACTTACGATGTTGTAGCATCCCTGTGGTCAAGTGATTTACATTAGGATGCTTGACAACTGGCTCACATTTATGGCGATTGCAGGGTCTTGGGGGGGGTCATGTGATCGCCTTTTGCAAACTTCTGACAAGCAAAGTCAATGGGGAAACCAGATTCACTTAACAACCGTGTTACTAATTTAACAGCTGCAAGGATTCACTTAAGAAATGTGGCAACAAAGGTCATAAAATGGGGTAAAACTCACTTAACAAATGTCACACTTCATGCAACATAAATTTTGGAATCAGTTATGGTTGTAAGTTGAGGATTACCTGTACTCTCAAGTATAACTTACACTGTTTTTAAGAGCCTTAATGTGTGTGTATGTGGCTACAAAGGCAATATTAATGATCTCCCTTTTTGCTGGATCTGTTAAGGGAATGACTAAAAGAGCCAGGGGTTGGATTCAACTGGTGTTACTAATGGTTCAGTGACTACGTTTTGCGTGTGCATGTGCACTTTGCACGCATGCACACTTGATGCACGCTGCGCATGAGTGTAAAACCCTTAAGCTGTGCTGCCTGGACAGCTGAAAAGTGCTGCGTGCAGGTGCACAGCATTTGAAAAGCCACTTTTTTTTTCCTTTTTCAACCACAGCTGTGCTGCACAAAGCAGCTGAGGTTGAAAAAGCAGGAAATAAAGGACAGGGAAGAGCCCAGGCAGGTGGGTGGGCCAAACAGTAGCAAACAGAGAACCGGTTTGTTGTCTGCTGCTCTTCAGAGCTACCGGTTCTTTAGAACTGGGCAGAACCGGTAGCATCCCACCCCTGAAAAGAGCCATTCAGCTGTATCTTGCCCAATAGGAGAACCTCCAACTAAAGACTTCATGGAAGCCATGATACAAGCAAACACTTGTTTAATGGAAGAGTGAGACATGGGGGTGAGTGAGTGGGAGGATATTGGATCATTTGCATATATAGCTCCTCCCCTATTACTATAGATCTTGTCTAACAACCCCTTTGGGGTATTTCTAAAGTTGGAAAACACCAGAACAGAGGCTGGTAAGAGACTCTAAATTTCCTCAAGATTGGAAATAGAGACCTGACTAATTAGTTCTATAGTAGTTGGATTGCCTGACTGCAACCTTAGGTAGCAATTTTGTACGCATTCACCTGGATCAACTGAACTCAATGTAAAGTAATTTAGCCATTGGGGAAAGTTGTGCTCTTTAGACTGATCTGATCCCATAGAAGCTTTACACAGCTAAATGGATGTGGTGAATTCAGCCACAATTTAAAATGCATCATTGCTGCCCTTTGGTTTAAAGGCATTTTGAAAAGCTGGCATTTGACCTGATCAACCATAATGGCTCCAGAGCAACTACAGAGTCATTACAATCCATCATATAAATGGCTGCTTTGGGACATCTAAATCCTCAGATTATTTGACAGCTGTACAAGAACTTGGAGAAAAGAACCCCAAATCAGTATGCAAAGCATCTGCAGTCTTAAAGAAAAAACAATCTCATGCATATTCAGACTATTGCACAGCAGCCTGATAGTACCAGCCAGTTTTATCTCAAATACTCAAAGGGATCCTGATCATATTATGGATGATTTATTAGCAAACAAGAATTATTAGCAAAGAAACTCTTTAAAGAAAACAATTAGAGGTTTATAGGATGAAGCTTAGGAAAAAGAAAAGTTCAGATTTAATACAAGCTACAGGTAATAGATGTTTGTCTTTTATTATTATTTTGTTGTCATTTATATCTTATACCCATTAAACCAAGAGCTCTAAAATATACTGCACGTTATTCCAATCACAGCCTACCTAGGCTTCTTGTAATATAGAAGCAAAGGCAGGGAGAGGGGAAGAAAGGTAGATTTCTGGACCCTAAGTTGAATTTATTGTTGTAGCTGACATATATTTCCAAATATATAGAATTTAACAGGAGCCATGTGAGGCATTACAGTACTGCCTTTGTAATCTCAGCTAGAACATTGTGGTAGCAAAATGCAAAACTCAAATCTTTTATCCTAAAGCAATGTCCAAGGTTTTGAGGACAAAGTGTTTAAGGAATAAATCTTAAACATTTCCACGAGAGCTAGTCTCCTTGAGTTCAGTAAGCATTTGCTTCTAATTTTCAGCCTGTTTCTTAAGTGGCTGAGAATGCTGGGAATTACAGTCCAAATATATCACAAAGACATCATGTTAGAGAGGATCGTTCTTTTCTGATAGATGGTGTAAACCTTGCTAATTAACCAGAACTATTTGTAAGAAGAAATTTTTGTAAGAAGGATTCAAAGTAACTAGCCAGACTTTACAACTCTGCTTGCTTATTTCCCTTTCTTCATTTCCCATTCTCCCTGTAACAATGAACTCATTGATTGTTTGAGGTTCTGTGTAGGCAGATGGTGACTCCTAACTGATTTTGAGAAGCTTAGCTGGGTCAGATCTGGTTAATATTTGGGTGGGGCACTACCAGAAAATATACAGCTATTGATTAGGCCCAGAAAAAGGCAATGGCAAACTACTTATGTTCCTAGAAAATTGTATGGATGTGTCTATTAAATCACCAGAAGCTGAACCCAATTAAGGAAAATTACTTTTTAACATAGGAATCTTTTATTCTTTATTTTTAAAACAAACTATCAGTCTTCTGCAAATTTCTCCTTACTGCCTTAGTCTTTCTCAGATCTAGAGTATCTTCATATCATCTAGTCACTGACAAAGTTATAGGAAGCCTATCCATATTACAATTACTTTAATGTAGTGATGATGCTACAAAAATCATGAGAATGACAATTTATCTTATTAATACTTCAATTTGTATTCCACCTCTCTTCCCAGAATAAGATTAATACCAATAATTAATTAAGGAGTAATGGTCATATTTTTACCTGCATTCTTCTGGCAAACTAGTCTGCAGGTGTTTACAAATTAAACTATACAAACTAAACTATACAAATTAAACTATAAAATCATCAATAAATAAAGCCTATACAATAAACAAAATAAAAATAGATAAAACATTTCTGAAATAGTTTTGAACATAAGTAATAAAGTCCCACTCATGAAAGGGTGAATAGCTTATAAACATTGATTTTCAGACTTCGTTTAAATTCAGCAAGGATAAAATTGCAAAGGGATTCCATAATGTCTTTAGCTTTAGGTAATTCTAACTAGAATAATTTTTATTTCTCCTTCCTGGGCAGCACCCAAGAGGAGTGTGCAGAGAAATAAAGCTTCCAGTTGGTGTCGTAATGACTAAGTCATTCCTTTAGAATGAGTATTTCTATGCAATAAAGCGGTTTGTAAATGAAAACAAACACTTTGCATCCGTAAAACAATGGGAGCGACAGTGCAACTGAGCAAAACAGTAGTGTCACATGAAACACCCAGCAGAAGTTGAGCCAATATCTGGATATTCTGTGGCTTCTGACTGTCCCTCAAGAGACAAAGCCCATTACAATAATCTATTTAGAATTATTGGGAGACAATCAGTGTGTAGTTCAAAGGCCAGGTCAGACCTACCGAGACAGGAATGAAGTTGATAAATGAAATGAGAATGACCAAAGGATGGCTGAGAACCCTGGACATGCAGAGCTGAGATGTCTCCACAAATTGCAAGCCAGTTCTTGGGGAGGGGAGCCTCTTCTAATTGAACTTGACTGGATTCTGCTTTTGTTTGTTGCTGATTATCCAAACTGCAATATATCCAAAGCCAGAAGACCAAGGACCCAGCATATCTGATGTGATAAAAATGGGAGGGAGATCTGAGCATTATCTGCCTAAAAGTGGCATGGAGTACCTCATTCCTATATGGTTTCTCTGAGTAGCTTTACATAGATATTAAAGAATTTGTATAGTACAGTCATTATTCCTGTGTTCACCTAAAATGAAGGCGCTTTAGTTAATACATTAAATATTTCTAAGTTTCATTCATTTAGACGTAACTTAGGGTTTCTCTTATTTCTTCTCAGATCACCTTAAAAATAAATATTTTCCTAGTTGATTTTTTCTTTTACAAATATGAGGGCTTAACATTTTATTTCACCAGTAAGAATGACATTGTGAAGAAGTTTTGCAATGGGAGAATGAAGGACTCGTGGCTTTTAAATTGTTATTTATTGTATCAGTACTGCAAATTGAGCAAAGAGTGTTGAGGATTTGGGGATAAGAGGAATTGAATCTGTTTTATAATTTGCAAGCCTCCCAGAATCACCTTGTAAGGGAGATGAACAGCATTAAAAAAAACATAAAGTGATTGAAATGTGGTTAGAAGAGTTAACTAAAAACAAAATTGATTTTGTCCCGGAATTATTCCTTTTGGTAATAATTTAAAAAAACTAGAACAGAAAGATAAAATATCTTATATTACATGTATTAACAGCAGCAAGAATTTCCTACGCCCAGTACTGGAAGAAAAACTCCACACCACCTGAAGGCTTAATAATCAAAAATTTTTTAGAGTGCATGGAAATGGACAAATTAACTATGGAACTAAAAGGGAAAGCAGGCACGGAATACAATGCAATATGGGAAACATGTATATTTGGATTGACAATAGATATAAGAATAGAAAATGTAAATAATGTATATAATAAATACGAGGGTATGAAAGTATTGTGTATTGTAAGTATAGATAAGATACGTAAATATATATATATATATATAATGTCACAGCACTGTTTAATAAGTTTGGTATTATGTATAAATGGAAAAAAATCAATAAAGCATTTTTAAAAATACAGATAATAATAAATAAAATAAATCTGGGCAGGCAGTGTCCAGTCTGATAGGTAGGAACCAATTATAGGTAGTCCTCGACTTACAACAGTTCATTTAGTGACCATTCAAAGTTGCAACAGCACTGAAAAAAATGTCTTATGACGGTATAAAAAATGGTCACACGACTATTGCAGCATCCCTATGGCCATGTGAACAGAATCCAGATGTTTAGCAACTGACTCACATTTATGACGGTTGCAATGTCCCAGGGTCATGTGATCACTTTTTGAGACCTTCTGATAAGCAAACTCAATGTGGAAGCCAGATTCGCTTAACACTTGTGTTACTAATTTAACAACTGCACTGATTCACTTAACAACTGTAGCAGGAAAGGTCGTAAAATGGAGAAAAAAATCACTTAGCAACAGAAACTTTGGGCTCAATTGCAGTTGTACAGACTCTCTGTACCTTACTATGTAATCTCCACATTGTCAAAGAAATCTGAAGTAGATAAGCAATATATTTTTTGTATTTTTTTTCTTAACTTTTGTATAAATAACTCAAGGCAGGGAAGGTATATTTTATTCATTCCTCCTCCTATTTTCCCCACCATGACAACACTGTGAAATGAGTTGGACTGACAGTGATCGGCCCATAGCTCCTCTGACAACTTTCACGCCGAAAGCAGGCCTAGAACTCACCGTTTCCTGGCTTCTAGCCTGGTGCTGTGACCTCTGTTTTCTATCTCACAGATGTCTGAGATGCAAGTGCATTGCATAAAATAGTTAGGACACAACCAGCAACAGAATTTGGGGGTATATTCCCCAATCTTTATCCCTGAGGATAATGGAGCCATTACAGTATTCCAATCATTCTCAAACAAGGTTGGTGGTGCTTGTGATGATACAGTTAAGGACTGATATATCTAGAGGGGATCTATATGCATTTTTAATATTGCAATAATGAAAAAAGGAGGAGATGGAAGAAGCAATCCTTCATTCAGGGATATACATTCAGCCTTATTTACTTTACTGGTTGCATTTAAAAGACGTTAAAAAAAAACCCCACCGTGGCCTGTGGGTGAAGGAGTTGAATTAGGGACATCCAAGTACAAGTTCACCTGAGCCCTCAAAGCTGCCTGGCTGACTTCCACCCTTCGCCCTCTCTCAGCCCAGCTACCTCATAGGGTTGGTGTTAAGAAAAAAACATCAGGAGGGCTTGCTCCCCCAGGTTATAAATGGCCTTAATGAAAATCTACGAGAGCCAGTTTGATGTAAGGGTTAAGGCACCAGGTTAGAAATCAGCTTGAAATTCTAGCCCAGCAGTAGGTTCCAAAACCAGCTGGGTGATCCTGGACCAGTCACTTTCTCTCAGCCCCAGGAAGGAGGGAATGGCAAAACTATTTTTGTAAAACCTTGCCAAGAAAAATGCAGGGACTTGTACTCTGAGAATCGGATGTGACTCTTTTAGAAAGAGTCGGACTCTTAGTCGGACTCCACTCAGGATCAAGGACGCAGCTATAGAGGTGATCAACAGTGTTAAGTATCTGGGGGTGCAGATAGCTAACAATCTGAACTGGTCTCTCCACACGTCATCCACACGCGTCTGCAATTCCTGCCTCGGATGAGGACAGCACATCTTTCTCCTCCTGTCCTGGCCACTTTCTACAGAGGCACAATTGAGAGCGTTTTTTTAAACAAACTGCATCAATGTTTGGTTTAGCGGCAACAGTGCCTCAGATAGGAAGTGGGTAGAGAGAGTGGTAAGGACAGCTGAGAAGATTGTAGGAAGCTCGCTTCATGTCATTCAGGATACTGCTTCTGAGCACTATGTGCTTACAGTTCAAAGCATTGTTAGAGACCCCACACATCCACTTCACGGTCTGGTTTTGTTGCTCCTCTCTGGGAGGAGGTTTTGAAGTATTTCTAGCAGGACTTCCATATTCTGTAACAGCTTTGTTCCCTATGCCATCCATCTGGTAAACTCACAAGATTCGTTACTCTTGCCATGTATATATCTGGACTAGACTGCGTTGTTTCTGTGTCATATATGTGGGTATATGCATAATTTTGTTTTCTTTCTTTCTTTCTTTCTTTCTTTCTTTCTTTCTTTCTTTCTTTCTTTCTTTCTTTTTTTCTTTCTTTCTTTTCTTTTCTTTCTTTCTTTCTTTCTCTTTCTTTCTTTCTTTTTCTTTCTTTTTCTTTCTTTCTTTTCTTTCTTTCTCTTTCCTTCCTTTCTTTTCTTCCTTCCTTCCTTCGTTTCCCTTCTTCCTTCCCTCCTTCCTTCCTTTTTTTTTTTTGCGTTCACGGTAATGTAGTGTATATTGGCGATCCTTTGAGAGCTGTATGCAACGCAACTTCACGTATGCTGATTAGCGTACATTCAATGTGACAATAAAGTTATTCTAAGACTGAACAGGAGGGGAGAGAAAATAAAAAACGGGGTTAACGTTTTCCAAAGAGCTCCAAACGGCAACCGTCTGCCTTCCCCCACCTCCCTAAACTGTAACAAATACGACAGATAGTAGCTGATCCTTGATCACCTCAGGAGCATCGCGGCTTAGTGAGGATTTGGGCACCGATGGCCCTAGTGACCGTTCGCCTCTCCGACGGTCGCCAAAAATAAAGGCAGCCTCTTCTTCTCTGTAGTGACAAGAGGAGACTGCAGAGGAGCGGGAGGGCGCAGACGGGCCGAAAGCCGAAAGGAAAGCAAACGTGGGGAGCCTCCGAAACCATGCAGGTTCCCGCTTTTCCAGATCCGACCACGCCTCGGTTTAAGGGGCGCTGCGCGGAGGAGCCGCCGCCAACTCCGCCAAGCTGGCTTTCATTTTTGCAGCTGGGCTCGCGCGCCGTTAAAGCGTCGAAGGAGAAAACGCGCTCCTTCGTGGACTGCGCCCGCCCGCCACGGTGGGCCAAGGCACCGTGTTTGGCGTGGAAGGCGCCTTCCAACTTCTCTCTCACATGCTCGCGCCTCTCCCTCCCCCCCAACGCTCCGCGTCTCTCCCAGATCGGTGACGCTGGTATTTTCCCGCCGCTCGTCCCAACAACCCTCAGGCGGCAAAAGATATGGACTCGGCGCCTTCCCAAGAACCACAATTCCCAGGTGCAGAAGAACTTCAGACTGGTAAGGTTAGGGGGGTCATCCGTGAAGACTGCTGGGTAAGCAACCCGTGAGGTACTCCGGGTGTTGTTCTGAGGCAGCCGTGTGTTTTTGTTTTGCGTGCTCTATCTTTTCCTTTGGAAGCAGCGTTTCCCAACCTTGGCAAGTTAATAGTAAATGAACTTCCACTCCCAGAATTCTCAGCAAGTCTATGCTGTGGAATAATAGGAGTTGAAATCCATATATCTGGAAATTGCCAAGGTTGGGAATCCCTGCTTTGGAATGTCTGTATATATATGTGCTCATCATGAGTATCACCATTGTCAGTTTTGCCATATCCCTTACTAATAGCAATAACACTTAGACTTATATACTGCTTCACAGTGCTTTACAACCCTCTCTAAGCAGTTTACAGAGTCCGCCTATTGCCCCCAACAATCTGGGTCCTCATTTTTCCCACCTCGGAAGGGTGGAAGGCTGAATCAACCTTGAGCAGGTCAGAATCAAACTCCTGGCTGTGGACAGAGTCAGCCTGCAGTACTGCATTCTAACCACTGCGCCACCAGAGTACATGCCATGTTCTCATGATGTTGCCTTTCTAATTTTCTGCACTGTCTTCAACCTTAAAGCCAACTTAAGAAATCCCTTCCCAGATTTCAAGGGCTTCCTCCACTTTGGTCAATGGTGATGGCCGCTTTCTGTCTGGATCAGTGTTTCTTTCTTAAGTCTTCATTGCTGACTAGGGCATTCTGGGCATTGAAGGCTCTACTGAGAAACACCGGTTAAGCCGGTTGCACAGATCAGCTTTTTCTCTTATTTCTTACATCAAATGTTAGCATGCTTCCTTGTAATTCTAACTGCTGGCTACTATCATGCCATCTGTGCAACAGGAAATAATGTGACAAGATTTGAACATTTGAACGCACCTATCCTCTCTTCCCTCAGTTGCCATTTTGTGGGCTATAATACCTAGTTTCTAAGTGTTCTAAATTTCAGATTCCCCATTATCTTGATAGCTCACCGCTGACACTTTAATTTACTATCCTTTTTGAACGGTGATGCCCAGAACTAGAATAGAATAGAATATTCTTTATTGGCCAAGTGTAATTGGACACACAAGGAATTTTTCTCTGGAGAATAAACTCTCAGTGTACAAAGTGATAAATCATAAATCATTAGACACAAACAACAAAGTGATCAATCATAAGATACCAATAGGAGAAGGTAATTAGGAAAGATGAGAAGATTAGAAGGATAATAGCAATACAGTCTAGTACATGGGTAAATATCCTTAGGCATTAGGTAGTGCTGTGGGAATTAGGGAATTAACAGAGTGATGACATGGGGGGGGGGACTACCCCTGTGTCTAGTTGTTTGGCATGTAATAATATAATAATAGCAGTAATAATAATAGCAGTATCCTGAGAGGAATTGAAACCGTTTATGTCCAGGATATGATGGGTGAGTAGATATTTTCTTGGCCCTCTTTCTGGCTCGTGCAGTATACAGGTCCCCAATGGAAGGCAACCTGGTTTCACTTGTTTTTTCTGTAGTCCTAACTATCCGTTGGAGCCTGTACCTGTCCTGTTTGGACACAAAATTCAAAGTTATTCAAACAGGAGAGATTCAAACGGAGCAATTCCTTCCCATAAGTAGGAGTCTATGCTTCCAAGGGAACAGCTGACTTTTTAGCAGTAGTTTCACACTGTTGATTCATGTTAAACATGCTCAACAAGTTTACCTAGGTCTTTTACATATAATGCTGCCAAGCCAGTTTTTTTTCACCCATTCCATACAAGTATCTGGGTTTTTTTTTCTATTTTTTAAAAAATATTTTTATTAAACAATTTTCCTCATTTTATAACACCATTTTCATTCTTTGCAACTTTTTGGTATTGGTATACATGTACTTACAAACATTTACAAGCACACACACACACACACACACACACATTCTTTTATATATATTGCTCCAATGTAATATCTTTATATCTACTATTTAACCAATTATACCATACATTCCAAATCAAATAATATTCAGTTTATCTTTTATTTCCATTGTCAGCCCATCCATCTTGGCACACTCTAATACTTTCTTTATCACACTGTCCTCAGACAGTATAATATCATTTTTCCAGGATAAGGAAATGGATTGAGGAAATAACTAAACAACAAATAAGAGTTAAAATCAGAGATATTTTTATTAGGCATAATAACAGGAAAATATGACAAAAAACCCACAATATCTAATGCTACATTTAATAACGGCAGCTAGAATTGTCTATGTGCAAAACTGGGGATTTTTTTCTACTTAGGTGCAAATTTTTACATTTCTCCCTGTTTTATTTTATTCCTATTCATTTTAAACCATGGCTCAAGCCTGCTGAGATTTTTTTTTTTTTTGTGACCTCTTCTCTCTCCTACAAAATATTAGCAAATCCTCTCAACTTTGTGTCCTTTCAACTCCCTGATCCAAGTCGTTGATAAAATGTTCACTAGCACAAGGCCTAAGACTCTGAATGTTCCCTCAATACAATACAACCCCTCAGTCTTTACATGTGGTCATTCAGCAGCCCACCCAACAGTAATATAATTTAGGCCACAGTTTACCATTTTAGGAAAGGGAATAATGTAAGGCTTTCTATCAAAGGTTTTGCCAAGGTTTTGCCAACTGTTTTGCCAACAGTTGCAAGTTAAGTATGAATGCTTTCTGAGAATAATGTAGAAAAACAGAAGCCTATTTGCAAGGAAAGAAAACTTTCAGAAATTTGGAAGATACTTTTGTATGCTTAGAAACCTGGAAGGGAATGCTGCCTCTACTGCACAGATCAGCAAATGTATTGTATTCATTATTTAGATAATATTCAGTTCTAATTTATCTATTATCAAAGGCCTTGCCTCTGAGTTAAAGTATCCACCCATCCTTAAGTCACCACAAAACAATGCTGGTATGACATTTGATGTCCTGATTGCCAATTCCTATCCTATCTCTATTGTCGCTGTTCTGAGTCACTGAGCTCCCTGTTCCAGATATCCTCTAGTCTTTGGGCTGACAGAAAAATATGCAGATATAAAATTTATTGCTCCAATAACCAAGTCCTCTTCTGACTCAGGAACAAGTCTGGCAAAAATGTTCTACGTATTATCATTTTAATGCAGGACAACTTGCATTAAGAAGGTTTAAACAAGACAACTAACAACTGATAGGTTCCCTTAGCCTTGTTCCTCTTCCAACCAAGCATACATATATCCAGGAAAAAAAGCTAACCCTTGCTTTCCCTAGTGGATAATGCATGCGGCAGGTCTAGCAAATGCAGAGTGATATCTTGAATGGCCTGGATAACCGGATACATTTTTGAACATTGCTAGCACGTGTGTCCAAAAGTAGCTAAGCTGACCAGTTGCAGACATAAGAGAGAACATGGGGTAAAATAGAGAAATACCTGATTATTGGTAATGTCCATGATAACAGTAATAATATTGCAGAAGGTATAAGTACAATAAGTACAAAGACAGTAATATAGCTGGGAGAACCACGTGTTCATCAAAGATACCTGGTCCTGGGCAAAAATGACTCTGCCTCCTTAACATTCCCCCCACCTGCCAGGATGTGTCTTCCCACATGCTAGGAATCCACTAGGCAGCAACTTCACCCTCTTGACTTTGCCATCATAGTGACTTACTAGAAGCTCTGGGCTTCTAGATGCTTGGATTCCTCAGCTGAATCTCTCCTTCCCTCCCCACAAAGCCCCCAAGTAGTTGTCAGCTGAGGAGCAGTCAGTCCACACGACATCCTCGCTCATTCTCCTTCCATCCTCACTAGCAACAGGAAGAAAAAGGCAGGAGAGAAACCAATCCTACCCAGCATCAAGTTGTTGGGGCAAAAGGACCAGGACAGAGAGAAAGATAGCGATAGCACTTAGATTTATATACCGCTTCACAGCCCTCTCTAAGCAGTTTACAAAGTCAGCCTATTGCCCCCAACAGTCTGAGTCCTCATTTTACCCACCTCGGAAGGATGGAAGGCTGAGTAAATCTTGAGTCGGTGAGAATCAAACTGCGGAACTATAGCCAGCAGTCAGCAGAAGTAGCCTGCAATACTGCATTCTAACCACTGTGCCACCATGGTTCAGTGGATCCAGGCAGAACAGCCATGGAGGCTAAAGCAAAGCACGAAGAGGTGGTTCAGAATTTCTGGAGACCAGACAATTAAACAATCCGTAAAATAGCTTCCCTGCCGTGAACAGGGTCTTGCTTTCTCACTTACTTTCTTGTTTTGATGATCTCAGTGACTTTTTAAAAATAATTACCAACCCATATCTAGCACCATTTTGGGGAGGGGGGGAAGACAAATCCTTGTTCTAATACAAGTTTAGTGAGTGCTAAATCTAATCTATAAGGCATCAACAAGAGCCGAGAAGGACTTCAGGACACATTGGTGAGGCATTATGCAGGCAGTTACCTCAAGCAGGAAGGATGCCTGGAGGAATGAGGAAATGGGAGGACTTAGTCAGAGGTCTCACTTGGCAACTTTAAGATTTGTGGACTTCAACTCCCAGAATTCCTCAGCCAGCTATGCTGGGAATTCTGGGAATTGAAGTCTACACGTCTTAAAGTTGCCAAGTTTGGAGACCTCTGACTTAGGTAAATAAAGGACTTGGGTTTTATAGATTCCCTCTGAGTCTAAGGGGCACCAGCTATCATGTTCTCTCGCAGCCCAAGTTGGTGCAAAGGTTCCCGCCCAGTGACTGGAAAGGAAGGAAGAACTTACTGTCGCTCCTGACCATTTGTTGACGAAAGCTCCTAGGTGATGTCCATGGCAAAAATAGTGCTGAGAGAAGAGAAAAATATGACTTTAGAATTTAAATCAACTTTAAACTACTTCTGAAGTGGGCTGAAGAAGGAGGACACATCACAAGGACCTATGATTTTAAAAACAGCTGCTGTGGCATGGCCATGCAGCAATTAGAGGGACCTAAGGATAAAATTACCCCAACTACTACGATGTGTATTTACGATGACTGGCAAAGGTGGCTGGTTTCTGACTTTGCTGCTACTTTTTTTTTTCAGTAGATCACCCAGCATTCACCAAACAGATCATTTGCAGCAGAAATGCAGAGTGTGACTTCTTAGTTCCTATTCTAAGCTGAGTTGGCTGCCTGGTCTTCTACATCCCACTTGGGCATCTCTCAAACTAAATTCACATAGGAAAATCCAGGGCAGAAATTGCCTCAGTTGGGACGATAGAACTTACTATGATGGTGCTGCTAGCTAGGCTGGGAATTAAAAGTCTGTGGAGATTCTCAGTCATCCAGGTTGCCTCACAGGTGCTTTTTTAAAGAGGCAACTAGACTTTCTGCTTTTTCTTTGAAGACATTTCCCTTCTTATCCAAGAAGCTTCTTTAGCTCTGAAGAATTAAAACTGACCACACTTTCTCCAAGAGGAAAGTGACTGAACCCGACACAACCCAAGAAAACTGACAAAGAAGCAACAAAAGCCCTATTCAACCTTCTTGCTTAGCCGGTGTGGTTCATTTCAGGAGAATGCTTGTCATGAACTGGACTGTCATACGTGTTAGAGCTAAGCCAAAGCTGTCATGTTTCCTACTCTGCTTGGACAAGCTGGCTTTTTCAGTCACAACATGAAGGAAAACCCAGAGCCCAGCCAAGAGGAATTGGGCTTTTCATGCAGAGGGAAATGCAGAGCCTTGACAAGACCTTGATCGGCTTTTTGAATAACTTATCCAGGGAGACTGAGAGGGCTTGTGTGTGTGTGCATGTGCACGCATAAACTGAGTTTCTGTCTTAGCTCTAATTGGACTGAAAATAATGGGTTGTAAACATCTAATGAACACTTTATTCATATCCTTTTAATAGAACATAATGTCCACAACTGGATATGGTATGTATCTGTGCATATTTATTTCTGTAGAACTCCACTGAATAGAATGGAATGGAATGGAATGGAATGGAATGGAATAGAATTCTTTATTGGCCAAGCGTGATTGGACACACAAGGAATTTGTCTTGGTGCAAATGCTTTCAGTGTTCATAAAAAGAAAAAGGAAAAAATACATTCATCAAGAATCATAGATATAACACTTAATAGTAGTCAAAAGGTACAAATAAGCAATCAAATCATACTAGGAAACATAATAATAAGCAATCAATTCAAATTATACTAGTAAACAGTCAATTAAAAATCGTAAGAATACAAGCAACGAAGTTACATTCATGCAGTCATAAGTGGGAGGAGATGGGTGAAAGGAAGGATGAGAAGATGAATAGTAATAGTAATGCAGACTTAGTAAATAGTGTTGAGGGAATTATTTGTTTAGCAGAGTGATGGCATTCGGGGGGAAAAACTGTCCTTGTGTCTAGTTGTTCTGGTGTGCAGTGCCCTATAGCGTCATTTTGAAGGTAGAAGTTGAAGCAATTTATGTCCAGGATGTGAGGGGTCTGTAAATACTTTCACAGTCCTGTATTAACTGTATTACATTTTCTTGTTAACTGTATTATATTTTCTTGGTTCTAAAAAGAAGTACAGGCTGTGAGTTTTAAGATTCCAGCTGGTGCCCCTTAACAATAAAACCTTTAAAATTATTTGCAATGTAATTGTAAAATATAATTTGTGTATTACTGGCAATATTAAACAATTCTCTCCAAGCACGTATTTTTTTCCATTTACACTCAAGAGAGATATCAAGTTCTATCTTGTTATATTTTTAGTTCTCTGAATAAAAGAAAAAGTACTAAATTTTCTAACTTTTTGTTATCATGAAATGCCAGCCAGCTCAAAGGGAATACTTTATATAGAATTTCTTTTTCTATCTTTCTTACATTCCAAATCTTGTTGCATTTTGCAAAGAGTTCAAATTAACTTTAACCTGTATTGTTTTATTTAGAGCAGATTCCCGAATTTGTAGATACCAAGATGATGAGAAAAGTCAATCTTGTAGAAAGGTTTGGGATTTGTAGTACCACAGAGTTTGAGTTCTCCTATTTTATTCCCATTGTTGTGTATCACTGTGTTTTGTTTATCTTTCCTCAAATTTTATAAAGAGGTATTTGTACATGCTTGTGTTTGGTATTTCTCATTTTGAAAGGCTAATGTGACAACATTTGACAGGCATTTTTGCTTAATTTAAAGCTCTGCCTTGTAATTTTCTGGGCATTGCAAGAAGGAAACATGAGGCTACTTTATCTACAGATGAGAGCAAGTTTGGTGTATAGTTAAGGAACCAGATTAGAAACTGGGAGAGTGTGAGTTCTAGTCCTGCCTTTGGGTGAAGCCAGCTGGGTAATTTTGGGCCAGTCCTTCTCTCTTAGTCCAAGGAAGTAGGCAATGGCTAACCCTTCTAAAATCCTGCAAATATACTTCAAGGACTAATTTGGGCAGTTGCCAGATGTCAAAAACTTGAGTTGAAGGCTGTGCATGTACACACACAACCTCACAATCTAAAGAAAAGCACTGCACCTGTTTCTCCAAATAAAATATTGGTAGTCTTGTCTTTTCAAAAGAACTCCGAAGAAGAATTTTAGCTCGCCTTCTTTTCCACCTTATTGGGAGGCTGAAAAGAAGTCTTAATGGAGAGGGAAAAGGTAATGGGTAGGACAGGAACTCTGGGAAGACGCTAAATGTGAGTGGCAGCAATGGGACAGGAAAAAGGAAAGGCAGCTGAGAATAAAAGCGCCAGGAGGGAAGGGCCGTGATAAACGCTGAACCTTGATTTAATTGAGCGCGGTCCCCAATGTTGTTCCTTTTACCTCGCGTCCATCAATACCAATCTTCAGGGAGACGTATCCATTGATCTGAACAGGCGTTCTACTCTAATCATCTAGATGTGAAAGGAGCTGGTTTTGGGGTGGGAGAGAGCGGGGTGGAGAGCAGTCACGGACCCTTCCCGGTCCGGCTCCAGGGGTGAGGAGAAGAAAGGTGGGAACCGCTAATGGGACGGGATCTGTCGTGCTGCAGACAGATCGCCTCGGGGGAGGGGATCTCTTCGGCTGGACACAGCGCTTGAGCGAAACCGCCTTTGCAGCGGCCACCCGAGGCCCGAGCTGCAACAAAGAACCCCCACTCCTTTAACCTCAAACGAACCACTATTGACCTCACCCCATTCCTAAGAGGTCTGTAAGGGGCGTGCATAAGTGCACCTACCGTCCCTGTCCCACTGTCCCCATTTATTCGTACCTATTTCCTGTATTCTTACTCATGTTTATACTTGTACCTATTATTTTGTAAGCGATTGACAAATCAAATCAAATCAATAAACCCGTGGCCCCTTCGGTGGCTTTTCGGGGAATTCTGATCACCCTCCAGTTCCTGGCAGTTGATTGATGGCAGGGGTCCTAGTGTACAGCCCAAACAAGGGCTAGGTGGATCAGCGGCCGATGCTTTCAGAGGATTAACAGTTCCCATTAGCTTACGAAGTAGCGCTGATTGAATTATTCATCAACCTGTTGCTAAAGCCTCGAGGCTGCTACAGGCGCACTTGGATGCAGTATGCGTGCAGATGCACTGGAGGTGTAGCTTCTTCCTTCTTCCGCTTGCGGTCGTGTGCCCCACAGATCCGTGCCCTTGTTGCAACGCTTGATCTTGAGGCTAAATGCTTTACGCGCAGTCCCTGGTTTCGATCAGGGATGCGGATTCAAAGGAATGGTTATTCCGCAAGGTGCGGGGCAAATCTTTTGGGCTAAAGAATGCATTCCGTTGGGAGGTGGGTTGTTTTTTTTTTTTTTTCCCTGTTGCATTTGGGAAGGCCGGCTTAGTAGCCCAGCCCTTGAACCTCTTGGTGGGCCAGAGGTTGGTGGTACAGCAGAGGTAGGTTTCACTGAACTGGGGGGAGATGGGGCTTACTTGATGCCAACATTTCAGGTACCTGACTGCCGGCCACGCCTTTCTCCACCTAAATAGGTGGCTTTTTCAATCGGTGGCCCGATTTGCCTGCGAATTCGGACGACGTTAATCACGAAATAAAGCCCCCAATTAATTCAGGCCGCTCCTTATTGCCCAAGTACAAAGATTGCGCCGCCTATCTGGGACACGGTATTTCCCAAAGAGCCGGGGAAGGTTGTTAGAGGACTAAAAGACATTCAATATTGGGAGGGGAGGCGTCGTTTTTCAAATTTACTGTCACCCTCCACTCCCAAATCCACGTTTGAACAGAGCGAGCCTGCTCTGCATTTTCCACCCACACCAAAGTTATATCCAAGAGAGACAACGCGGTCCCGCATCCCTTGCATATGCTCGCGTGGACAGAAAGCCTGCCCTTGTTCCCCCTCCCAACCTGTTTAGCCGACAGCATCAAGGTAGAAAAACACAACAGAGGGTTTTTTTTTTTTGTTTTGTTTTGTTTTTACCCTCGCTGCTCTCAAGAGGACGACCTTCAATTCGCCCCGAGGGCCCGGACCCTTAACGTAACCGGAGGGGCTTTGAGGCCCCGCTCCGCCGCATTCGCTTAAGGACCCGCCGCTTCAAAGCAGGGAGAGCGCCCACTTCGGGTGCTCTTTCAGCCTTCCTTTACTCCTGTTTTCGCAGGCAGGCGGCAGCTGAAGAACTTCAGGCGTCACCCTGTTGTGCCCGGGAAGAAATCCCTACGCCACTCAAACGCTCCTACTTCGGGTGGATGGGAGACCTCAATGCGCAGAAAGTAACGCTTGCTTAGTCTGCCGTCCAGAATCAGGGGAAGAGTTGTAAGGCCCCGTTTGCTTCTGTCCCAAATTCTATTTAAATACATTTCCGCCGCGGTACTATACATCTAAGCAAATAACGGTTAGCCTCCCAATGTGCGTGTGTGGGAGGGGAACTTCGTTTTTCCTTTCAGATTCTTTAAATACAAGTCTTTCTTTTTTCTTTTCCTTTCTTTCCTTTCTTTCTTTCTTTTCTTTCTTTCTTTCCCCTTTGATAACTTTCCCTTTTTCACTTATCTTTTCCTTTTTATTCCCCTACCTTCCTTCCTTTCTTCCTCTCACATTTCCCTTTTCATTTCTTCTTCTTTCTCTTCCTTCTCTATTTTCTTTTCTCCCCCCCCCCCTTTTCCCTTTCCCCTCTTTTTTTCCTCCTGTATCCTCTTCCCTCTATCCTCTTGTGTCAGGGAGGAGAAAAGACGGGTCCTGTTGTCTCCCTGATGCAGTAAAGAAGCCACTAAACTACTTCACCGAAATGAACCCAGTCCGAAGCCTCCTAAAACTCCTGGAAGAGTAGGAGCTTCATAGAACAACTTTCTATTCCTTTACGGCCCGGAAAGGAATTCATTTGGAATTCCTACCTAAGACTAAGCCCCACTAAATTCAGCGCGGGAGGACTGCAGCCTGCCACAGCTAGTTCCCTTGCATGATCCAGTTACAAGCAATGCGGAAAATCCAAAGAGACGGTGGTAGACAACGACTTATTTTTTTAAAACACTTTGGCAACTTTCTTGTATGTCCGACTTACTAGCCCTACAGGCAGCGAAGATTCCTCCGCTCACCTTCGCCGAACCGGGGACCGATTCGATTAGCTGAGAAGGAACGAAAAAACATTGCTTTTGTTTCAGCCTGAGTTTCCCCCAATTTTTTTTTTTTGGGGGGGGGGATGCCTTTTTTAAAAAGGGGAAATAAATTCGGTGACAACAACGGGGTCCAAATAAATGTGTTTTAGGATCGGAGCCTGTGCAGATAGAGCAGGAAGTGGGGGGGGGGTCCTTGGTGCTCTCTGACCTTGCTTGTTTTCTTGCAGACGTTTCATTACCCAAACTAGGTAACATCATCAGTGCTGATAAGGAGTGCAGTTTGCTGTCATTTTATATTTCAGTGGCTTGCTCTGTCAGTGTTGGTGAGAGCAGGAAGTTCGCATACTTCCAATCTTAAACGCGTTTCAAGTAACTCGCAGTGCAATCCTACCCAGTTTTATTCAAAAGTAAGTTCCCACCGATTCCATGGGACTAATTTGGATAGGAGTGCAGCCCCAGGACTTAGGGAGTTGTTTTCCTTTAGGCTGTATCCATGTGGACGCTTTACTAAAAATAAATTGAATTGAATGTAACCTTCAAACCAATATTCACATAAGGAATAATCCTTGAATTCAATGGGGTTCATAAAATTTAGTGCAATGTACTTTCTTTTAAATGTTGATTAGATTTACAATCTAACAGCCGAACCTATGCAGATCTCCTCAGAAGTAAATAGATATCAGATTGGCTAAATAAATGTGTGGCCCTTTCATCCAAAATACTCTATTTTCTTTTTATCTATATCTTTATCTCTATCTCTTTATATCTCACTATAAATCATCCTCATAAGGCGTCATCTAACCCGCGTTTGAAAAAAAAAAAAAAAGCAAACGGCGAAATTATATGATTGCGTTTAAAACACGTCGATTATTTTAAAATAGGTTTGGAGAGGAATCCAGGACGAAGCAGGGGAAGGAACTCGAGCAGGTTACAGGAGCTCCAGATGTCTTCAGGGTGTGCAGCTCCTTCAAAGGGTTTGCATTGGCTTCTTAACAGAACAGAATAACAGAGTTGGAAGGGATCTTTGAGGTCTTCTAGTCGAACCCTCTGCTGAGGCAGGCAGCCGTTAATACGATTTGGCGTTACGTTTCGGACGTGCACTAGCGGAGGGAAATTAAAAGCGCTGTTTCAAGTGGGGTGATTTACGGCGCAGGCCAAAAAACTGGGGGAAGCTGGAAGTAAAACTCCTCACCCATCCCTTTTACAATATAATGTCCTATATATGGACGATGCCGGGTCAAATCCAAGCCGCGCGAAACTCATTTCAACTTTCAGCGCACCCCGCTTCCGCCTCCCCGGCCGCGAGAGCGACGCCTTCCCTTTGGAAAAGGCTCGCTCGCTCCGGATCAGCGTCCACTCGGGGATTATTCAAGAGAGGGCCAACCCCGCCGGGTAGCTTTCGGGCAGAGGAAGGAAACGCCGCTTTGCGAGTCCCGCCAGCTTTGGCGTTTCCCACGGCCCGCCTTTCTAGAGAAGCCTCTTTAAGAGAAGGGACTTTTGAAACCGGCCGGCGGACTCGCTCCTCGGATGCTGTTGCCAGCAAAATGGGCAACCGCGAGCCCTATCGCTGGTAAGGCTCTCGGCAGTACGTTCCCACGGAGATGTTTCCCGGGCCGGGGTTGAAGGCAAGCGAGGTCTGTGCGCCTCTCTAGAATAGAAGAAGCAAACGCTACTCCGGAGCCTGGTCGGTTGTGTTCAATGTCCCGGACAGGGTGGGTGGTGGGTGGGAAGGGTTTGGGGACACACACACACACACACACACTTCTCGCTTTCCCCTACTCCAACGTCGGAATGTGTCATTTCGAGGCAGTTGTCAAAGGGCGGCGAGGATTGGCGAAACAATAACCAGAGAACTTGTTCGAGGCTTGGAGCCCTATTAGCAGGAGGGATCCGTCGTCACCTCCCCCTTAGTAGACGTTACCTTGATCCGAGCGGTACAACCAAGGCAGAGAAGAGCGCCTTTCGCCCGCTCTGGACTGGAGGGCTCGGTGGGGAACAAACCGGCGGCGGCGGAGGGGGAGGGAGGGAGGGACGGGGGTTCTTGGCTCTCTCTCCGTCCAGCTTAGCTTCACCTGAACCTCCTGAAGCGGCGATGGGAGGAAGAGGACCCGTGGCTGAGATAGTGAAACTATATCCCGGTTTTGCAGAAGTCTGGGGAAAATCCAGCTTCAGACCGCAGGAGGAGAGGAACGGCGAATCCGGGCCCACTGCCGGTAAGAGCCACGCGGCGGAGTTCAGAGTTCGGGGGGAGGAGAAGGATGGCATCGCCCCTCCAAAGGCGTCTGCAGAGCGGGCTCAACTTCCGCTCGCTTCGCTCGAAACCTGATTTCAGGAGAACTTGCTCTCGGGTTGGAAGGAAGGCGACCCACTCGACTGGAGGGGACATCCCGAAAACATCAAAAGCTGAGGAAGGGGGAAGCTTTTCCTGGAAGTGGGGGGAAGGCTGTGGTGGCGGCGGGTGGCGGTGGTGGTGTTAGCTTTTCGAAGGGCAGAAACGTCCCCCGGGTTAATTCAAGAACGATCCGATTCCAACTTGCAACTTCGCTTCCCCAGAATTAACGGCCGAAGAAGGTGTGCAATCGGGATCCTTTGGAGAAGGTTATCCAAGCAGGGCTGATCGAGGAGCCAGCAAGAGGCAAGCAAAAGGTGAGCGGGCGAGAAAGAAGCCGTTTCTATTGCCAGGAGATACGGGAAGAGCCGGGAGAGCTTCCGGGATCCTCTCGGGGATTAGGACCCCCTGCTTGTCGGAGAAGATGCTCTTGACTTTCAGCAGCCCCCCCTCCTCCCCCCGCGGCCTTTGATCCCACGGGGCCTCGGCGGAGGCGGGGCCGGGAGCACTGCCACCCGAGCGAGGTCAGGCGGGGCGGACCGCCACCGGGATCTGAGCCGCAAAAAAGTGAGCGAAACTTTTTCCTCCCACCAGTGCGCATGCCCAAGGGTGGGGAAGGCGAGCGGGGCGGTGGAGGGGGGGCGGGAAGAGGGAGGGAGTCCGGCAGGCAGGGGATTGAAATAAGAAGGCGGCCCAGGGAAGGGATCCGCTCAGTCGGCGCTCGCGTGCTCAGTCAGAGGCGCCTTCGCCTTCGCTCTCGCCTCGCTCGCCTGGCCCTGGCGGGGAGGGGGAAAAACAAGCGACCTCTTCGGCACCTGGCGCCGCGTCCGTTTCTCCCCTCCCTCCCTCCCTTTCCCGCCCGCCTGTCCTGGGATCTTCTGCCCAGTCGGGGCCGCTCCGCAGTTGAGTTCCAGGAAGCTCTTTGTACTGTCTGCAGACCCGGGGATCAAAGATCAAGATTAGGTAAATATATACATCCAGACGCCCTCACCGCCCCCGGCCCCGGCCCATCTGTTGGGGAGAGGGGCGCAGCGCATCTCTAAGCGGCCGGGTTGAGTCTCCCTCCCCGGTCCCGGTAGTCAAGGGATGCTTCTGATCTTGCTGCTTGGGAGGACAGTAGCGCCACCGGTTGAGCGGCGACCGAGGCAGCAGGCGTTCCCATCCCAATCCCTTTCTCCGGGAGACCGGTCCCTCCTGCTCGGCTCTCGGACCCGCGCTCTCCTCCCAAGCCCTTTCTCATCCTTGAGATCAATGGGGTTTGCTGTCCAAAAATGGAGGGGACGAGGGGGGAAGAGAAGGAATGACACACACACACACGCTCACCCCCAAGGGAAAGTTTTGCAGGGAAAGTACCCGCGGGGGGCGTTAGGTTTGCCGTTCGCCAGCACGGGGGGGGGGGAGAGGCGCAACGAGTGAGCGCAGATCCAAGCCCGGCGCTTTCTTTGGAAGGCGCCGGTTGCCAGGAGTTCGTCCCTTGAGATTAGCCTTGCAAGCTTCGGCCTCCCTGGGTTTTTCCTGGTTGGCAGAACTACAGTCTCTCTCGCAGCCAGGCGGTTTTGCTCCTGGAATGCCGCCTGATGTTAAATGCGCCCCCCCCCAAATCCACCTCTCCAGGTTTCTTTCCAGCTGCTGAATGCCCGCCGGGAGAAGGCGGAAAGTCTTCCTTCCCTGGCCGAAGGGATTGCCGTTTTTCCAGCCAGGCAGCCCCACATTCTGCCCGGTTGTCTATGATGGGGTGAAGCAGGAGGCCGGATCCTAAAAAATCTGGGAGCGAGGTCTTTCGAAATACCTGCGAAGGTCTTCCAAAGCGGGGGTTATGTGTGCCAGGGTGCTGGTGTGTGGCTTTGTTATTCGCGGGTGTGGGGTTTGCAAAGGGTTAAAGGTGGAAATGGCTCCGATTTCGGCACGCTTATTTAGACCGTCCTAAATGTTAAGGCCAATTATAGATCTACCTTGAACCTGTTTTCCGGAGGGAGGACCGGGAATCTATTGAGAATTGTTCTGCAGTAAGAGGGCCGGTGCTTGGCTTAATTTCTCCAGAGTGGGGTCTTCCCCAAGAGAGCTGGAGTTCTGGTATTTACCAGATTTTTCTGTTCGATGTGAGAATGATGATGATGATGATGATTGCTCTCCAGTCTGCCTAGCAAAGGCTCGATTTTTGCTAGGCCTGAACAAATCAGAGATGTCAGAATGTCAGATCTGCGGAGCTGAAAAGCTAGGCCTTCCGTTTAGCCGGTTGCATGATTAAACCGGGTCAGCTCGTCTTTTGGAGGCTTCCGACTTGACTTTGGGCTTCCCCCGGCAGGTACCTTAGCCCTTCATGGGCCCGAATCCAAGCAGGTGCATCCTCGGTATGCCTTAAATCTTCGCCCTGTCGCTTCTCGTGCTCTTGGCGTCTCCCTTAGTTTGGAAAAGATACGGCTCGGGCTCGGTTTGCAAATAAGATTTAATGCGGGTGAGAGGACTACTCTCAAACCCTCCAGAATTTTGTCTGTGGCTTCGCGGAGGAATGAAAACTCGCGTGGGCACATTAGGAAAAAGAGGGGCGAGCACACCTGCAAGTTGGCTCTGCGATTTTCCTTCCTTCGGTTTTGAACTGTTTTTCCCTCCGATTGCTCCATCCGTTACCGCCCTCTCAATCAGAAACGCTCGTGTGCAGCGACTTCCAATTGTCCAACCGTTTTTTCCAAAGTTGCTTTTGCTTCGAACAACCTCTCTGGGTCAAGAGAGATAAAAGTCTACATACGCAGAAGGTGGGGGGGGGGAGGAGGCTATTGATGGAAAATGTCTGGTTTCTTTGACGAAATGTGTTCCACCGCGTGTGTAAGGTAAATAAAAACAAGTTGGCCCTTTGGATTTGTAATCGTCTGTAGTAAATTCGGTCCCCTCTCGATTCAGACTCGAACGAACGGGATCCGGGCAATTCCAGTGGCAGCGTGGAAAGGCCTTGCGGAGCTTGAACCGGGCTCATTTTCCTGCCTTTCCTTGGCCTCTTCGCAAATCCTCTGGTTGCGCTTTAGGAAGCCAGGCTGAGGGCCTTGTTGTCGGAACCCGTCCCGCCGCCGGTTGCCTTCCCGGGGCGAGGGCTTTTGGAGAGAGAAGCTCGTTTCGCCTTTGGAGGCTAAGGTTCCTTTCGGAGGAAATGGGAGCAGATTTCGGGTAGACGGCTCTGGGTGTGTATGTGTGTTGTGTGTGTGTGTGTGTGTGCAGGCACTGAGACAGCGCGCCTCTTCTCAAATAGGAAAAGGCCCATTTGCCCCGAGATGCTGCGGTGGATTCCGTGTGCCAGTCTTTCTAATTTAAGTGGCTTTTTTCCGAGAGCTGGCAGAGGCGTTAGTGCGAGGTTACCACATTGTCTCCTCCTCACCAGGTTTTAGTCAGAGGTAGATCTAAACTGATCCGAAATTTGGGCTTCTTCTCCTCGGCTCCTATTTCTCTGCAGCTGCAAAGCTGCTGTAAAACGGCTTTCAGTAAAACTCCGGGGTTTTTCCAGCAAAACAGCCGAATGGAGAAAAAAGAAGCACTTTCTCCCGCTTCTGCCCGGCAGGAAATTTCTCTCAGAGCCCCAGGGAAACGAAAGGAAAAACAAAACAGCAAACCCATGTTCTGGAATGGGGCTGCCCGGAGGATGGGGTACAATTCGTCGTCCCCCCGCCATTCGTTTACTTTGAAGAGAGGGCCATTTTTCGCTGCTAGACGGGCTTTGAAGGGAAAGGCAGCAAAATCAGCCGACAACTTTTAGGAACTTAAACACAGGGTGTGTTTATGGGTTACTTTTATAAGTGGCGCTTCCCGCTTAGTAATCCCCCAACGTTTCTGGGTCCACGTTCCCCTCACTTAAAATAATTTCCACTTCGGCTGTTAATTGAAAATGGATGTTCTTCAGCTTGAGGAAAACTTCTATTTCTTGCTCACTTTCTCTCTCCCCCTCTCTCTTTCACTCGCGTGCCCCCCCTCCCACTCACAGGCGTACACACGTGTGTCTTTGGCGGGCTTCTAATGGCTCTTCCTCTCTCTTGGCTTTCGCCTCCTGTCCCAATTGGTGACTCCTCCAAAGGAGCCTTTCAGATTTTGGAGGCCCTTGAAAGATACTTTCTCTCGGGGTGTTTGAGACGTACAGGGAGGGAAAGAGCGCGCCCTCCCCCCCTCGTTTCGCAGCCCCTTTATTCGGGAGCGACCCTCCAACGAATTCGGAGCGTTTTGGGGCCTGGCAATTTGCACCGGGGAGCTGGGCGAGGTGAGGGCGCTGTCGGGCTGGACGCGCGCGCGCCCTGAAGGCTTGTCCGACTCGAGGGGAGGGAGCCAGCCTTGCCCCTTCCTGGCTGAGCTCCGGAAAGGTGAGGCGCTGGGCCGTTGGACTCCTTCCAGCCGCTTCTCATGGCGCGTAATGAACCCGTCCACGCTCAATCAGAGCCACCATCCCTGACTGCCTTTCAGGCGATCCTCGCAAGCCGCTCGCTCCGGGTTGGAGCTCTGGCCGGCCAAACCAATTCCCTTTCCTGTTTGATTTCCCAAAGGCAGGTAGGGGCTCGGCTGGACTTCCTCCTGGACAACCCGAAGCTCGGGAGACACCCCCAAAAAAAACCAAAAAAACCAACCCTCAAAACCCTGCTTGTTTAGTCGGGGAAAGGCAGGTAGCCGAGCGCAGAGGAGCTGCGGCTCTTCGGATCCCGCAGGAGATCCGCGCAGGTTCCTTAAAAGGGGCGGAGACCCTAGCCCCGAAGAGCTTACATCTGCTGTTGGAAGACTGGCGGGTGCTCAGAAGGGAAAAAGCAACGTGAGGAAGGGAATCCTCGGGTAGTTCATTGAAACGCCCGCGGTTGTCATTATTCCACCTGACAACGCGAATAAACGTTCGATATGGATCGATCGATCGATCGCTTGGCCAGATC